>NC_141695.1:1674589540-1674672040 GCF_964263255.1 Lissotriton vulgaris | reverse complement strand
AAGTTAATCCACAGGTTCGGCGTCGACCGCGAGGAGCGCTACGTCGAGCCTGGAGTCACACGGACTCTCAACAACACAGTACCTTTAGGAAAATGAAGCACACGAGGATCAGCGGCGTCGAGCAATCCGGCGTCGCGTCTTCGGTGTCGATCAGGCCTCAGCAGGCATTAGCGATGACGCGGTTGCACAGAGTGAGCAGCGCTCACGGCGTCGAAGGGCACACAGTTGATGAGATCAGCAGCGATGCAGACACGAGGTCCTCTGGAGCTAGAGCCGTACTCCCACTCACTGGCGTTGCTGCTGGCGTCGGTCGGGCCCAGCGTTCGGTCGTCGTGATTGCTGGCTCCTTCGGAGGTGCTGGACTCACGGTTCCAGCTGATAGCACTTTAAGCAGATGAAGTCCTTTAGCCCTGTGACTTCAGCAGGAGACTGGCACTCTTCCAGTCCTTGGAGATTTTCTTAGCAAGCGTGAGAGTACACACAAAGTTCCTCTCTCCTGGTTCCTTGGCAAAAATAAAGAAGCACTGTAGGATTCCCCCAACAACAGCACACTTGGCAGAAGGGGTAGGCAGTCCTTAGATCAGCAGGCCTCTTGTCCTTAGTTACAGGGTTCCTTGTCAGAAGTGATCTGATTTCTTAGTTCAGGGGTCCTACTCTTATACCCCTTTTCGTCTTTGATCCCTTTGTCCATGCCGGGGGTTTCCCAACATCCTGGGTCCGTTGTGGGTGGAGCCAGGCAGAAGCACCTGGCCTATTCACTGAGCAGGGCTGGGTCCTCAGACGCCCAGCAGGAGGTGGAGCCAGCATTGACACTGGCAGGAGCAGAGCTATCGGCCTCCTGGCAGGAGGTGGGGCTAGGATCGTCCATGGCAGGCACAGAGCCATCAGCCGCTGGGCAGGAGGTGGAGCCGGCATTGTATCAGGCAAGGCAGGCTATCAACAACTACTCTCCCCCTACTCTCAACGTAAATGTCCCACTCATCCCACACTGACTCATCCAGACCTGTGGAGCCACCCAGCTCCTGTCACACACACGCAAAACCAGCAGAAACCAGATATGGTTAGACAAGAAAATAGACACCTTCTAAAAGTGCTATTTTCGAACCCAGAGTCCAAAAACCATCCACACCAACGGATGCGTAATTAAACCCCGAGTTCAGGGATACCAAACTCGACATTGCACCATGCTCTCCGAGCCAGCGAGGATCATAGTACTAATAATCCCGGCGGCCCATTCTAAACAATGGAGAGCAGGCTACCTCGCAATAGTGAAGGACCAAGATGGCGGTAATTCACTATCAGGACATGCCAACTTGGTCAGGCGTGTCCTACCTCAGACTTACAATGCACCCTGCCCGAAGGCCTACCATAGGGGCGACTAACATGAAGCCAAGGGAAGGTTTGGAGGGCTGGCAAGTAGGTATACTTGCGCGGCCGGCGTGACAGCACGAGGCTGCACGTGGGTCTCGCAATGACCGACCCGTAGACATTCTTTTACGAGGCCGCTCCTGTGGGTGGCACAACACGTGCTGCAAGCCCACGAGCGGCATTGGCATTTACAAGCCCCGGCACTCTGGGTGCACTAGACGAGGGACTGATAGTAAACCAAATAAGCCAAACATGGATACAATAGATACATCAATTTAACATAGGGAGCACTTGCGCTATGGCACTGATCAGCAGTGACACGGCGCCCAAAGCATATACCAGCAAAAACATCGTAAAACAGTAGAGGCAAAACAGAACGAATGGAGGAGAGACTCAAGCCAATGATGTCAGGTCTAACACGTGTCCCCTCCAGCTGAAATGTGGGGAGAACTACCCTTGACCTAGGGAGTTCTCTTCACTAAGGCGGAAAAATCTGGACAGACCATCAGCATTGGCGTGATCTGTACGAGGGCGGTGTTCCACCGTAAAGTCCATCCCCTGGAGAGAAATGGACCACCTCAACAGTTTCGGATTCTCACCCCTCATCTGCATCAACCATCTGAGGGGCCTGTGGTCTGTCTGAACCCGGAAGTGAGTCCCAAACAGGTAGGGTCTTAGCTTCTTCAGCGCCCAGACCACAGCAAATGCTTCTCTCTCTATCGCACTCCACCTCGTTTCCCTGGGAAGTAACCTCCTACTGATGAAGGCTACAGGCAAGTCTCGGCCCTCTTCATTCACCTGAGCTAGAACAGCCCCCACGCCATGCTCTGAAGCGTCCGTCTGAACAATGAATTCTTTCGAAAAGTCGGGTGCCTGGAGTATAGGTGCTGTGCACATTGCAGTTTTCAGGGTGTCAAAGGCCGTTTGACAGGCATCAATCCAGATCACATTTCGTGGCTGCTTCCTGGAAGTCCGCGAAGTCAAGGGGTGCACGATGTTACCGTAATCCTTGACAAACCTCCTGTAGTAACCCGTGAGTCCTAAGAAGGCTCTCACCTGAGTTTGGGTTTTGGGCGGCGCCCAAGCCAGGATGGTATAAATCTTGGGTTGCAGGGGGGCAACCTTACCGCTCCCTACTTGGTGCCCCAAGTACACCACCGAACCCTGCCCAATCTGGCACTTACTGGCTTTGATTGTGAGGCCTGCTCCGTGCAGGGCCAACAACACTTCCTGGAGGTGGCGCAAGTGTTCCTCCCAGCTGGCGCTGAACACTGCGATGTCGTCCAGGTAGGCGGCACTGAAATCCTCCAGTCCAGCCAAGACCTGGTTGACCAACCTCTGGAAGGTGGCAGGGGCATTCTTCATCCCAAAGGGCATCACCCGGAACTGGTATAGCCCATCTGGTGTGGAGAATGCTGACCTCTCCTTTGCCCCATCAGTCAAGGCGATCTGCCAGTACCCAGACGTTAAATCAAACGTACTAAGGTATCGGGCAGCCCCCAACCGATCGATGAGCTCATCAGCTCTGGGGATGGGGTGCGCGTCAGTCTTCGTGACCGAATTGAGCCCTCGGTAGTCCACGCAGAACCGGAGTTCCGGTGAAGCACCAGGCGCTGCAGCCTTCGGGACCAAGACCACTGGGCTGGCCCAAGGACTGCTAGAGGACTCAATCACCCCTAATGCGAACATCTTGGAGACCTCCTCCTTAATGTACGCTCTGACCTTGTCAGTCACCCTGTAAGCCTTGTGCTTCACAGGAGGGCTGTCTCCGGTGTCAACGTCATGGACACACCAATGCGTGACACCCGGAACCAAGGAAAACAGATCCGGGAATTGTCCCAACAGTTGGCGACAATCCTGTTTCTGCTCAAGGGTCAGTGTGTCAGAGAGGACCACACCATCCACCGACCCATCTTGCTCTTTAGCACACAGGAGGTCAGGAAGAGGCTCACTCTCCTCCTCCGTTCCATCATCTGTAGCTAGGAGCATGCCCACTTCGGACCTTTCTAAGTGGGGCTTCAAGCGGTTGATATGCAGGACCCGCAAGGGGTTCCTGGGAGATTTCAAGTCCACCAGGTAGGTGACATCGCTCTTCTTCTCCACAACCTTAAACGGTCCAGTCCACCTGTCCTTGAGCGCAAAAGGTTCCACAGGGGACATGACCCACACTTCCTGACCAGGCTGAAGCTCTACCAGAGTGGCATTCCGGTCGTACCAACGCTTCATCTCCTCCTGGCTGGCCTCCAGATTTGCCTGAGCAAATTCTCTGAAGCGCCGAGTCTGGTTCCGAAAGGCCAGCATGTGGCTGTATACATCCTGGGGAGGTTTCCTGGGAGATTGCTCCCAGCCTTCCTTGACCAGACTCAAAGGCCCTCTTACCGGGTGACCGTATAAGAGCTCAAAGGGGCTGAACCCTAGAGACTTCTGCGGTACCTCACGGTAAGCAAACAACAGGCATGGCAAGAGGACATCCCATTTCCGCCTCATTGGTTCTTCAAGACCCATAATCATGCCTTTCAGGGTCCGGTTGAATCTCTCAACCAGCCCATTTCCTTGAGGGTGGTAAGGAGTGGTGAACTTGTAGGTTACCCCACACTCCTTCCACAGAGACTTCATATAGTTCGAAATGAAGTTGGTGCCTCGGTCCGACACCACCTCTCTGGGGAACCCCATCCGGGAGAAAACACCCATCAGTGCCCGTCCCACCACGGGGGCCGTCACTGTTCTGAGAGGGATGGCTTCCGGGTACCTTGTGGCATGATCCACCAAGACCAGGATGAACCTGTTGCCCAGGGCTGTCTTGGGGTCCAGGGGCCCAACAATGTCAATACCCACCCGGTCAAAGGGGGTACTGACCACTGGAAAAGGTTGGAGGGGAGCCTTCTGCTTCCTTCCGCTTTTCCCACTTGCCTGGCAAGTGTGACAAGTCTTGCAGTGGATGTCTACATCCCTTCGCATCTGAGGCCAATAAAAATGGGTGACAAGCCTGTCATAGGTCTTGTCCTGCCCCAGATGTCCAGCTAATGGAACGTCATGAGCCAAACCCAGTAGGAAGGCTCTGAAGCGCTGGGGTACCACCAGCACACGGGCTGACCCAGGCTCAGCAGCCTTAGGCTCGCTATACAGGAGGTCGTTCTCCCAGTACACAAAATGTGACCCTGACTGATCACCTGAGGATTGGGCTGAGGCCTGCTGCCTCATGCCCACAAGAGAAGGGCACACTTTCTGTTCCGCACAGAATTCCTCCCTGGAGGGACCACCATCCTGCTGCCAATGGGTCAGCTCGGGCAGATCTCCCAGTTCGGCAATTTGTTCCCCTGTGGGCTCCATGGCATCCCCCTCGGGGTCTACCTCCTCCTGGACCACGGGAACTACGGGGGCCGGTTTCCCGCGCCTCCTGCCTCTTCTCTTCACAGCTGGGTCCTGGGCCGTACTTTCAGGCTCCGTGACCCCATCAACACCCTTACTCGCTGTCATGGATCGAGTGGTTGCACACACCCACTCTGGCACGCCCAACATTTTCAAGTGCGCCTCCCTCTCCACCTTAGCCCAAGGGGAGTCTTCCAAATCATTGCCCAGGAGACAATCGACAGGCATGGCGGGCCTCACAGCAACCTGAAGAGTACCTGAAACTCCCCCCATTCAAAGGAAACCTGAGCCACCTCACACTCTTTCTGGGAGCTGTCGGCAGCTATCACGGGGTAGAATGCGTGGGGAACCACCTGCTCTCTAGACACCAAGTGACACTTGACAGCTGTCACACTCGCTCCGGTGTCTCTGAGAGCTTCCACTCTATGGCCATTAATGGTCACCCACTGCCTATATTTACTATTGTTACTAGGCAGAGGGGGTGGAGGGACCATTTGTATGTCTCCTAGCGAGACCAGGGACATTTCTGCGGGACCCCTCCCACCATGGACAACCATCTTCTCCCCTCCCAGGGCTACACTCGCCAACTGACGGGGGGGTGCACGCGGCGGTGCATTCGAATCCTTTTTGGGACACTGGGGGTCATAAAACCGGTGTCCCACCTGCCCACAACCGTAGCAGGTTAGGGGGCCCCTATGAACAGGTTTACCCGTCGGGGCCCCTGGCTTCTTCTCAGGGGGAGGCTGGGAACCTTTCCCTTGGTTCCCTTGGGGATTACTTTGGGGCCCTTTCTGAGACTCCTTCTGTTTTCCCTTGTCCCCCCCACTCTTCTGCTGGGGACCCTGCCCACCTTTGGCTGAGTCTCCCACTGGACCCTTGTGGACCCTGGTACTGACCCAGCGGTCCGCCTCCTCAGCAAGTTTTCTAGGGTTAGATATCTTGCTATCAATCAGGTGCTGGCGCAGCTCTGGAAAACAGTTATTAGACAAGTGCTCCCAAGCAAACAAATCATAAAGAGCTTCATAACTTTCCACTTTGCTGCCCTTTACCCAACCATCCATGGCTCTGCAAAAATAAGACACATATTCAACCCACGTCGTACCAGGCAACTTCTTACATTCTCTAAAAGCTTGTCTGTACTTCTCGGGGGTTAGGCCATACCGCAACATTAAAGCATCCTTCATATGAGCATACGACATCCTATCCGCAACAGGCATGTCTAACAGGGTATCTCTCCCCTCATTCACAAAGCGACCCCACAACCCCGCTCCCCAATCCTTTTCAGGGACCCGGTGGGCCAACAATGCTAACTCATATGCTTTAAACCATTGACCAATATCTTCATTCCTATTGTAATCTTTTATCACATCTTTCGGAAAGTAAAACTTACTTTCCGCAGGCTCAGACGGAATGCTGCCACCAGAGGGATTCAATTCTAACTTTTTAGCTTGGATATCCAGCTCCCTCAACCTGGCTTCACGCTCCAAAGCTAACTTCTCTCGTTCAAACTCTAACTTTTTGATCTCCAAATCAGCTTCTCTTCTACCTCTTGCATTTTCTAACTCCAACTGCCCATTTATCTTTAGCCTTGCCATTTCCATGTTGTAAGCTCGCTCTTTCGCCCTTTCTTCTCTTTCTTCGGGGGAAAGACCTTTGGAGGAAACACTGCTACCGGGAGAGGCCACAGGTCCATTCACTGGCACCTCCTCATCCCCTTCCTCTGTGGGTACCACCACCACATCAGAGGGATTTCTGGACTCCCACCAGGCCTGTAATGCTTTACGAAAATCATCTTTTCTCGAGAGGCCGGTGGTAGGAACTTTAAACTGGTCGCAAAAGTGTTTCAGCTCATCTTTCTTGTATTTCTTTAGCTTATTCCTCTCGAACTCCTCCACAACAACAACAGGGGTAGTGACTTCGTTGTCACTCATGGTCAAAACTGGCAGTGTTCAAAAAATGAAGTTTTCAGAAAAGCGGAGAAAAAAAATAGGATCCTTCCCAAATCAGATTGTGACTGCGTTATGGTCTGCTTTCACTATGTAGCGCACACTAATCACTGCACATGGGTCATAAATGCAAGTCCAAATCCTCACCGCTGACCCACCAATGTTAGAACCGGCTGTCTCTAGTTGGCAGAGGTATGTACTTCTGACAAATAGGGACACTCCTTTTCTAGTCAGGGCAAGGGGATCACACCCTTCGATAACCCCTGCTCACCCCCTTGGTAGCTTGGCAGAGCAGAACAGGCTTATCTCAGAGGCTGTGCGTTAAGCAGTTATGACCACATACAGTAATACAGTGAATACACTACAAATGGACACGACACCGTAGTATTATAAAAATAAGGATTTTTATATAAGGCTTAGCACAAGACCAAAGAACGGCAAAACTGTAAACAATCGGAATAACTATGTGGGGAATGCAAAAAGGATAGTTCAAAGGTAGTTTCTTCTTTAGCACAAAGTTTAGTATCAAGCAAATCTTCTTCTTGGAAACACAGTTCTTAGCAACAGGGTAACTCACACGGGAGCTACACGACGTCGAGGCAAAGTTAATCCACAGGTTCGGCGTCGACCGCGAGGAGCGCTACGTCGAGCCTGGAGTCACACGGACTCTCAACAACACAGTACCTTTAGGAAAATGAAGCACACGAGGATCAGCGGCGTCGAGCAATCCGGCGTCGCGTCTTCGGTGTCGATCAGGCCTCAGCAGGCGTCAGCGATGACGCGGTTGCACAGAGTGAGCAGCGCTCACGGCGTCGAAGGGCACACAGTTGATGCGATCAGCAGCGGTGCAGACACGAGGTCCTCTGGAGCTAGAGCCGTACTCCCACTCACTGGCGTTGCTGCTGGCGTCGGTCGGGCCCAGCGTTCGGTCGTCGTGATTGCTGGCTCCTTCGGAGGTGCTGGACTCACGGTTCCAGCTGATAGCACTTTAAGCAGATGAAGTCCTTTAGCCCTGTGACTTCAGCAGGAGACTGGCACTCTTCCAGTCCTTGGAGATTTTCTTAGCAAGCGTGAGAGTACACACAAAGTTCCTCTCTCCTGGTTCCTTGGCAAAAATAAAGAAGCACTGTAGGATTCCCCCAACAACAGCACACTTGGCAGAAGGGGTAGGCAGTCCTTAGATCAGCAGGCCTCTTGTCCTTGGTTACAGGGTTCCTTGTCAGAAGTGATCTGATTTCTTAGTTCAGGGGTCCTACTCTTATACCCCTTTTCGTCTTTGATCCCTTTGTCCATGCCGGGGGTTTCCCAACATCCTGGGTCCGTTGTGGGTGGAGCCAGGCAGAAGCACCTGGCCTATTCACTGAGCAGGGCTGGGTCCTCAGACGCCCAGCAGGAGGTGGAGCCAGCATTGACACTGGCAGGAGCAGAGCTATCGGCCTCCTGGCAGGAGGTGGGGCTAGGATCGTCCATGGCAGGCACAGAGCCATCAGCCGCTGGGCAGGAGGTGGAGCCGGCATTGTATCAGGCAAGGCAGGCTATCAACAACTACTCTCCCCCTACTCTCAACGTAAATGTCCCACTCATCCCACACTGACTCATCCAGACCTGTGGAGCCACCCAGCTCCTGTCGCACACACACACGCAAAACCAGCAGAAACCAGATATGGTTAGACAAGAAAATAGACACCTTCTAAAAGTGCTATTTTCGAACCCAGAGTCCAAAAACCATCCACACCAACGGATGCGTAATTAAACCCCGAGTTCAGGGATACCAAACTCGACATTGCACCATGCTCTCCGAGCCAGCGAGGATCATAGTACTAATAATCCCGGCGGCCCATTTTAATCAATGGAGAGCTGCCTACCTCGCAATAGTGAAGGACCAAGATGGCGGTAATTCACTATCAGGACATGCCAACTTGGTCAGGCGTGTCCTACCTCAGACTTACAATGCACCCTGCCCGAAGGCCTACCATAGGGGCGACTAACATGAAGCCAAGGGAAGGTTTGGAGGGCTGGCAAGTAGGTATACTTGCGCGGCCGGCGTGACAGCACGAGGCTGCACGTGGGTCTCGCAATGACCGACCCGTAGACATTCTTTTACGAGGCCGCTCCTGTGGGTGGCACAACACGTGCTGCAAGCCCACGAGCGGCATTGGCATTTACAAGCCCCGGCACTCTGGGTGCACTAGACGAGGGACTGATAGTAAACCAAATAAGCCAAACATGGATACAATAGATACATCAATTTAACATAGGGAGCACTTGCGCTATGGCACTGATCAGCAGTGACACGGCGCCCAAAGCATATACCAGCAAAAACATCGTAAAACAGTAGAGGCAAAACAGAACGAATGGAGGAGAGACTCAAGCCAATGATGTCAGGTCTAACACAGACAGACACAGAGACAGACAGAGGCAGCCACACACAGAGACAGACACACACAGACACCCACAGAGACAGCCACACACAGAGACAGACACACACAGAGAAAGACACACACAGAGAAAGACACACACAGAGAAAGACACACACAGAGAAAGACACACACAGAGACAGACACACACAGAGACAGACACACACATAGGCAGCCACACAGAGACAGCCAGCCACACAGAGAGACAGACACAAAAAGACAGAGAGGCACACAGAGAGACAGAGACAGACACACAGAGAGACACACACAGAGACAGACACACACACACACGCAGACACACACACAGACAGACACACACACACAGACACACACAGACACACACACAGACAGACACAGACAGACACACACGCAGACAGACACACACGCAGACAGACAGACAGACACACACAGACAGACACACACAGACAGACACACACACAGACAGACACACACACACACAGACAGACACACACACACACACACACACACACAGAGACAGACACACACAGAGACAGACACACACAGAGACAGACACACATAGAGACAGACACACAGAGACAGACACACACAGACAGACACACACACAGACAGACACACACACAGACAGACACACACACAGACAGACACACACACAGACAGACACACACACAGACAGACACACACACAGAGACAGCCACACACAGAGACAGCCACACACAGAGACAGCCACACACAGAGACAGCCACACACAGAGACAGCCACACACAGAGACAGCCACACACAGAGACAGCCACACACAGAGACAGCCACACAGAGACAGCCACACAGAGACAGCCACACACAGAGACAGCCACACACAGAGACAGCCACACACAGAGACAGCCACACACAGAGACAGACACACAGAGACAGCCAGCCACACAGAGAGACAGAGACACAAAAAGACAGAGAGGCACACAGAGAGACAGAGACAGACACACAGAGAGACACACACAGAGACAGACACACACACACACACGCAGACACACACACAGACAGACACACACACAGACACACACACACACAGACACACACACAGACAGACACAGACAGACACACACGCAGACAGACACACACGCAGACAGACACACACACAGACAGACACACACACAGACAGACACACACACACAGACAGACATACACACAGAGACAGCCACACACAGACACACACACAGACAGACACAGACAGACACACACGCAGACAGACACACACACAGACAGACACACACACAGACAGACACACACACAGACAGACACACACACACAGACAGACATACACACAGAGACAGCCACACACAGAGACAGCCACACACAGAGACAGCCACACACAGAGACAGCCACACACAGAGACAGCCACACACAGAGACAGCCACACACAGAGACAGCCACACAGAGACAGCCACACAGAGACAGCCACACACAGAGACAGCCACACACAGAGACAGCCACACACAGAGACAGCCACACACAGAGACAGACACACAGAGACAGCCAGCCACACAGAGAGACAGAGACACAAAAAGACAGAGAGGCACACAGAGAGACAGAGACAGACACACAGAGAGACACACACAGAGACAGACACACACACACACACACAGACACACACACAGACAGACACACACACAGACACACACACACACAGACACACACACAGACAGACACAGACAGACACACACGCAGACAGACACACACGCAGACAGACAGACAGACACACACAGACAGACACACACAGACAGACACACACACAGACAGACACACACACAGACAGACACACACACACACACACACACACACACACACACAGAGACAGACACACACAGAGACAGACACACACAGAGACAGACACACACAGAGACAGACACACAGAGACAGACACACACAGACAGACACACACACAGACAGACACACACACAGACAGACACACACACAGACAGACACACACACAGACAGACACACACACAGACAGACACACACACACAGACAGACACACACACAGAGACAGCCACACACAGAGACAGCCACACACAGAGACAGCCACACACAGAGACAGCCACACACAGAGACAGCCACACACAGAGACAGCCACACACAGAGACAGCCACACACAGAGACAGCCACACAGAGACAGCCAGCCACACAGAGAGACAGAGACAGAGACACAAAAAGACAGAGAGGCACACAGAGAGACAGAGACACACACACAGAGACACACACAGAGACAGACACACACAAGGACACACTGATAGAGACACACAGCCATGACACACAGAGACAGACGCACAGACAAACACAGACAGATGCACACACAGACGCACACAGAGACACGCACACACAGACACGCGCACACGCACAGAGACACGCACACAGAAACACACAAAGAGGCATGCACACACACAGACACGCACAAACACAGACACGCGCACACAGACAGACACGCACACACACACAGACACGCGCACACACACAGACACGCGCACACAGACAGACACGCACACACACACAGACAGACACGCACACACAGACACGCACACACAGACAGACACGCACACACACACAGACAGACACGCACACACAGACAGACACGCACACACAGACAGACACGCACACACACACAGACAGACACGCACACACACAGACAGACACGCACACACACACAGACAGACACGCACACACAGACAGACACGCACACACAGACAGACACGCACACACAGACAGACACGCACACACAGACAGCCACACACACAGAGACAGCCACACACAGAGACAGCCACACACAGAGACAGCCACACACAGAGACAGCCACACACAGAGACAGCCACACACAGAGACAGCCACACACAGAGACAGCCACACACAGAGACAGCCACACAGAGACAGCCACACAGAGACAGCCACACAGAGACAGCCACACACAGAGACAGCCACACACAGAGACAGCCACACACAGAGACAGCCACACAGAGACAGCCACACACAGAGACAGCCACACACAGAGACAGCCACACACAGAGACAGCCACACACAGACAGCCACACACAGACAGACACACACAGACAGCCACACACAGACAGCCACACACAGACAGACACACACAGACAGACACACACAGAGACAGACACACACAGAGACAGACACACACAGAGACAGACACACACAGAGACAGCCACACACAGAGACAGCCACACAGAGACAGCCAGCCACACAGAGAGACAGAGACAGAGACACAAAAAGACAGAGAGGCACACAGAGAGACAGAGACACACACACAGAGACACACACAGAGACAGACACACACAAGGACACACTGATAGAGACACACAGCCATGACACACAGAGACAGACGCACAGACAAACACAGACAGATGCACACACAGACGCACACAGAGACACGCACACACAGACACGCGCACACGCACAGAGACACGCACACAGAAACACACAAAGAGGCATGCACACACACAGACACGCACACACACAGACACGCGCACACAGACAGACACGCACACACACACAGACACGCGCACACACACAGACACGCGCACACAGACAGACACGCACACACACACAGACAGACACGCACACACAGACACGCACACACAGACAGACACGCACACACACACAGACAGACACGCACACACAGACAGACACGCACACACAGACAGACACGCACACACACACAGACAGACACGCACACACACACAGACAGACACGCACACACAGACAGACACGCACACACAGACAGACACGCACACACACACAGACAGACACGCACACACAGACAGACACGCACACACAGACAGACACGCACACACACACAGACAGACACGCACACACAGACAGACACGCACACACAGACAGACACGCACACACAGACAGACACGCACACACAGACAGACACACCCACACAGACACACCCACACAGACAGACACACACACACACAGACACACACACACAGACAGACAGACAGACACACAGACAGACACACACAGACACAGACAGACACACACAGACACAGACACACACAGACAGACACACACACACACAGACAGACATACACACAGAGACAGACACACACAGACAGCCACACACACAGACACAGACAGACACACACAGACACAGACACACACAGACAGACACACACACACACAGACAGACATACACACAGAGACAGACACACAGAGACAGCCACACACAGAGACAGCCACACACAGAGACAGCCACACACAGAGACAGCCACACACAGAGACAGCCACACACAGAGACAGCCACACACAGACAGCCACACACAGACAGACACACACAGACAGCCACACACAGACAGACACACACAGACAGCCACAGACAGACACACACAGACAGACACACACAGACAGACACACACAGAGACAGACACACACAGAGACAGACACACACAGAGACAGACACACACAGAGACAGACACACACAGAGACAGCCACACAGAGACAGCCAGCCACACAGAGAGACAGAGACAGAGACACAAAAAGACAGAGAGGCACACAGAGAGACAGAGACACACACAGAGACACACACAGAGACAGACACACACAAGGACACACTGATAGAGACACACAGCCATGACACACAGAGACAGACGCACAGACAAACACAGACAGATGCACACACAGACGCACACAGAGACACGCACACACAGACACGCGCACAGAGACACGCACACAGAAACACACAAAGAGGCATGCACACACACAGACACGCACACACACACAGACACGCGCACACACACACAGACACGCGCACACACACACAGACACGCGCACACACACAGACAGACACGCACACACAGACACACACACACAGACAGACACGCACACACACACAGACAGACACGCACACACAGACAGACACGCACACACAGACAGACACGCACACACAGACACGCACACACGCACACACAGACACGCACACACACACAGACAGACACGCACACACACACAGACAGACACGCACACACAGACAGACGCACACACAGACAGACACGCACACACAGACAGACACGCACACACAGACAGACACGCACACACAGACAGACACGCACACACACACAGACAGACGCGCACACACACACAGACAGACACGCACACACAGACAGACGCACACACAGACAGACACGCACACACAGACAGACACGCACACACAAACAGACACGCACACACAGACAGACACGCACACACAGACAGACACGCACACACAGACAGACACACCCACACAGACAGACACACACAGACAGACACACACAGACAGACAGACACACACAGACAGACAGACACAGCCACACACAGACAGACACACACACAGACACAGACAGACACACACACACACAGACAGACATACACACAGAGACAGACACACACAGAGACAGACACACACAGAGACAGCCACACACAGACACAGCCACACACAGACACAGCCACACACAGACACAGCCACACACAGACACAGCCACACACAGACACAGCCACACACAGACACAGCCACACACAGACACAGCCACACACAGACACAGCCACACACAGAGACAGCCACACACAGAGACAGCCACACACAGAGACAGCCACACACAGAGACAGCCACACACAGAGACAGCCACACACACAGAGACAGCCACACACACAGAGACAGCCACACACACAGAGACAGCCACACACACAGAGACAGCCACACACACAGAGACAGCCACACACACAGAGACAGCCACACACACAGAGACAGCCACACACACAGACAGCCACACACACAGACAGCCACACACACAGACAGCCACACACACAGACAGCCACACACAGACAGTCACACACAGACAGCCACACACAGAGACAGCCACACACAGAGACAGCCACACAGACAGCCACACACAGACAGCCACACACAGACAGCCACACACAGACAGCCACACACAGACAGCCACACACAGACAGACACACACAGACAGCCACCCACACACAGAGACAGACACACACAGAGACAGACACACACAGAGACAGACACACACATAGGCAGAGACACAGAAAGACAGCCACACAGAGACAGCCAGCCACACAGAGGAACAGAGAGACAGAGACAGACACACAAAAAGACAGAGAGACACACAGAGAGACAGAGACACACAAGGACACACTGATAGAGACACACAGCCATGACACACAGAGACAGACGCACAGACAAACACAGACAGATGCACACACAGACGCACACAGACACGCACACACAGACAGATGCACAGACGCACACAGACGCTTACAGACACGCGCACATGCACAGAGACACGCACACCCAGAGACACGCACACAAACACACAAAGAGGCATGCACACACACAGACACGCACACACACAGACACACGCACACAGATACGCGCACACAGACACACGCACACAGACACGCGCACACAGACACGCGCACACAGACACGCGCGCACAGACAAAAACGCACACACACAGACAAAAACGCACACAGAGACACACACAGACGCACACACAGAGACGTACACACAGACGCACACAGAGACACACACACACACACACACACACACAGACACACACACACACAGACACACAGACAGAGAGAGACAGACACATGGACAGAGATAGACAGACACAGACAGACAGACAGACATGTGTGTGTAAGTTGTGTCTGGGGGCTCAGTGGACTAATGCATCCGCTGCAGGGGCCTGTGTTCAACCTCATGGTCGCAGTTTTTTTTACTCTCGCCCCCCCCTCCTCCCACTGACCCCAGCCCCACAGGTGAGTGAGTACCCATGCTGCAGATATAACAAACACATCCAGTCCCCTTGATGGAGATGGGGATATATTTGATGGAATGCCAACATGCGAAACTCCTCCTCCGGATGGATTTGTTGAGGGCGCGAAGATCCAGGATAGGTCTGAATTCTTACTTCTGACCTTTCTTCTTCACAAGGAAATAACATGAGTATTCTCCTGAACCTCGCTGCGATATCAAAACTTCCTCAATGGCTGATTTTCGCAGGAAAGTGAATAGTTCCTGTTGCAGTACCTGCAGCTGGTGGCACACAGTTTTTACTAGAGGGATCGTAGGAGGCCGAAGTGGGAAACGTAGAGAGTACCCATTCAGCAGCATACTTAACACCTATTGGTCTTTTGTGATGCTGTGCCACACTTCCAGGTGGTTGGCTATACTTCCCCCCTACTGGAATGAGAAACAGCGTTGGGAGAAGTGCGCATTCGTTGATTTGATGCCAGTTTTTGCTGAGGCAGCAGATTGACGAGGAGGTCCGCTCCCTCTGGGAGCGCGACGTCCCTGATAATGATTTTGATTGGCTCTGCTGGTGTTAGTGCCTCTGCCACTTCGGGGCTTGAACCCTCTGATGGAAGGGCCGCTGATCGTATGGCCTGTATCGGCGCCTGAACTCCTTTTTTTCTCACATGCCCTGCTGCCTTCAAGGTGTCTAGCTCAGTGTTCCTCCTTGACATTTCCTCATCTGTGTGAGTGTCAAACATGGAGGATACTGAAAAAGGGAGGTTTAGGATCCGTGACTGAGCTTCGGGTTTTAGTGCAGTTAGTCGAAGCCAGGATGAACGCTTGGCACAGACTCCTTGTGTATAGGAATGTGCAGGCAGGGTCGCTCCATCAGCTGCAGTGCTGATAACATGATTTGCCACCAAACTTCCTTACTGTAACACCTCCTCAAAATTCTTGTGATCTTTGGGAAGTTTTTCCATAAACCTTTGTATAGAGTCCCACAAGGATCTATCATAGTGCCCTAAGAGCACCGAGGTGCTGGAGACCTTCAACCTGGAGGAAGAGGTGCTGCAAACTTTTCTTCCCTACAAATCCTGTGCTCTGCTTTCCTTATTGGGAGGAACTGTACATGAGGAGGCCACAGCATGTGTCTTTTTCGCAACCGCAATTATCACAGAGTCTGGAGGTGGATCAGATCTAAGATCCTCTTCCGGAGGCCTGTATTTCTTTAAGATCCTCACTGGTTCGGTCACGAGCGTTGCAGGAGTAGGAGTAGGAGTAGTTTCTTACCTGTAACTCCAGTTCTGTAGTAGGTTTATCTCTTTTATAGTCGTAATCTAGTGAATAGTCCCGCCCATGTGCGTGGACCCCGGAGCAATCAAAAATAATCTCTTCATTTGTCCTCAGTGCAGACCTGCATAGACACTTAAGAGAAAATTAAAGACAATAATGCAGCCTATACCTGCAAGGCTACACTGTCCAGTACTTCAACTAGAAATGCAAAGGATATTCCATCAACATCACATTTAACACAGTCTGCTAAGTTTCACCCATAGAGAAACTTCCCCTTCACAAAATGCTTGGAATGATAGAGAGGAAGGAATGAACAGACAAGCCCCCATAGGCTGCCATTATGTGTCTGGAAAAGGGATACAGTGCCTTTAAGGAACTCTCCAGAGACCCTCGGTATCCCATGATGCACAGCAAACTCCTTTTACTTTCAGTTCTTTTTGAAGGTGTATAAAGAAAGGCCTGTAGCATACATTACAGTACCATTTTCTCCACCGGGGAGGAGGTTGGGCGCTTATGACTAACAGAGATACCCCTACTACAGAACTGGAGGTACAGGTAAGAAACTACTACTTCTGTAGTAGGGGATGTCTGTGTATAGTCATAATCTAGTGAATAGAATGGAAAGCTCATCCCATCAATCTAACCGGCGGTGGAGAAAAAGACAACACCACTACTGTGCAAACAGATTTCTTAACGAAGCCTGCCCAACCTGAGCATCTGCTCTGGCATCAGAGTCCAGACAGTAATGCTTAGCAAAGGTATGGACCGACTTCCAAGTGGCAGCTCTGCAGATATCTGCAATGGGAACATTACGAAGTAAAGCTGTTGTAGCCGCTTTGCCCCTGGTGGAATGAGCCTTAGGCTTACCTCCTAAGGTCTTATTAGCCTACTGGTAACATAACTAGATACAGGACACACTCCACCTAGAGATGGATTGCTTCGAAGTAGCAAGACCAGTCCTGACCGACCCATAGATGACACACAGTTGGTCTGCCCTACGAATGTCCTTGGTCTTATCCAGATAGAATTTCAATACCCTTCTCACATCCAGGGAATGAAGAGATCTTTCCGCTGGAGTGGAAGGATTCTGGAAAAACGTAGGTAAAGTTATAGTCTGATTAACATGAAAATCAGAGATCACCTTAGGAAGGAACTTAGGGTGAGTACGCATCACAACCTTAGCAGCATGAAATACAGTATAAGGTTCTTGACAACACAATGCCTGAATCTCACTCACCCTTCGAGCCGATGTAATGGCCACAAGGAATTCCGCCTTCCACAGTAAGTGCTGCAGTGAAGCCTTATGAATGGGATCAAAAGGATTCTTCATCAGTCTGGACAGCACCACATTCACCTCCCAGGAAGGAGAAGGACTCTGAACAGGAGGAAACACTTTCTTCAATCCTTCCAAAAAATCCTTAATCACAGGGACCTGGAAGAAGGAAGTCTGTGAGGGTCATTTCCTGTACGCAGTTAACGCTGCAAGGTGAACCTTAATGGATTGAAAATTAAGGCCGGACTGAGCCAAATGCAAGAGATATGGAAGGACAACATCTTCTTTGCATGTCGTCGGATCATAGTTCTTGGAAGTACACCAGATGCAGAACCTCTTCCACTTGTAGGCATAAGACGTCCTAGTGGAAGGCCGCTTAGCCTCCTTGAGAATGTTCATGCAATCCTCAGGCAGATTCAGGTGTCCATATTACACTATCTCAGGAGCCATGCTGCCAAACTCAACGATGAGAGGTTGGGGTGCACCATCTTCCCCCCGAACTTCGTGAGAAGGTCCGGCCGACACGGCAGCCGCATGTGGTGTAGGAGAGACCGGTGAAGCAGGTCCGTGAACCACCACTGTCGGGGCCAATCCGGAGCAATGAGGATCATCCGTGCTCTGGACGGAGACAGCTTGATGAGCACCGCCGAAATCAGGGGAATGGGTGGAAAAGCGTACAGAAAGCTGTTCGACCAGCTGATCCACAGAGCGTTCCCCAGAGTACCCGGTTGGTAATACCTGGAGGCGAAGTCTCAGCATTTTTGTTTTTCGGCGGTGGCGAACAGATCTACATCCGGAGTGCCCCACCTGTCGAAGATGTCTCCTAGCACTTCGTCGTTTAGAACACACTTGTGTTTTTCTTGCACCAGCCTGCTGAGAGCGTCCGCCTGAGCATTCTGCACACCTGGCAGATGGGTAGAAGTTATCGCAGTCCTCTGGCAAGTAGCCAGTGCCAGATCGCCTGTGCTTCCTGTGACAGGGTGCGCGATCGAGCCCCCCTGCTTGTTGAGGTAATACATTGTGGTCGTATTGTCCGTCCGCACAAGCAAGTTGGTCTGGAAGGACGGATGAAAGGCCTTCAGTGCCAAGTGAACAGCTCTGAGTTCCAGGAAATTGATGTGATACGTGGATTCCGCTCGGGACCACGTTCCCTGGATCTGTAGATGGTCTGAATGCGCTCCCCAGCCTTGGAGAGAAGCATCCGTGACGACAGTCTGAGTGGGAATGTCCTTGTGGAATGGAACCCCCTTGAGAAGATTCTCTGCAGAGCACCACCATCTCAGGGACTGTTGAGCGTGGAGGGACAGCTTGATCCTGTCGTCCCAGCTCCCCCGCCTCTGGTCCCACTGATCCTCCAGACATTCCTGCAACGGCCTCATATGTAGGCGTGCAAGTGGTGTGAAAAGATGCAAGAGGCCATCGACCCCAGTAGAGAAGACACCGTCCTCGCTGTTGTAGATGGAACAGCTATGAGAGCCTGAGCCTTCCGAAGGATCGATAAGCGGCTCTCCTCCGAAGGAGACACGCTTGCTGATAGAGTATCGATGGAGGCTCCCAAGTACTGAAGGCACTGGACAGGCGTCGGAATAGACTTGGACATGTTTAGATGCAACCCCAGCTGGCTCAACAGAACATCCGTCTTGTTGAAGTGCAATTGCGCTTCCTGGAAGGTGGAGGCTTTGATCAACCAGTCGTCTAGGTACGGGTAGACAAACACCTTGTTCTTTCTCAAGTGCGCTGCCACGCATTTGGAAAACATCCTGGGTGCAGACTTCAGTCCAAACGGTAGTACGGTGTACTGATAGTGATAGGTGCCGACCAGAAATCGCAGGAACTTCCGGTGTTTCAGTGCAATGGGCACATGGAAGTACGCATCTTGCAGATCTATTGCGCAAAGCCAGTCTCCCCTTTGCAGCTGAAGATAAATCTGGTGCAAAGACAGCATGCAAAACTTTCCCTAGCGCATCCATTTGTTTGCTTGTCGCAAATCCAGAATGGGCCTGAACTCGTTCTTGTCCGTCTTGCACACGAGGAAGAACCGAGAGTAGACCCTTTCCCCTTTGAGACAAAGGGACTTCTTCTATCGCCCTTTTTCTTAACAGGGTATCCGCCTCCACCTGAAGCTCGCGCAGTTGGACCTGCGAGCAAACCGGTGGAATCGCTGGAGGCGGGCTGGTGAAACGAAGACTGTATCCATTGCAAACAATATTCAGCACCCACTTGTCCGGAGTAATTTTTCTCCACTCTGCCAAGTAATTTTGTATGTTTCTCCCAACGGAGAGGGTAACGGACGAGGGGGAAATAGCACCTCAGGGCCTAGACCCGCCCGGGCTTTTAGGCGTCGAGGAGGACTGCTGGCTGCCTCTACCCCGCTGGCGTTTCTGGAATGGACGCCGCTGGTACTGCTGCTGCTGGTGTTGCTGCTGCCCAGCTTGACGACCTAACCCTCTACCCTGGGCACCAAAACGTCTCTGGAAAGGGCGGAAGGTCTTCTTCTCTTGCGGCTTTTCTAACCCAACGGCCGTCAGGGTTTCAGCCTCCGCCTTCATGCTGGCCATCTGCTCATATACATGCTTTCCAAATAGCGTAGCACCAGAGAACGGCAGGTTGTTGACTGTCTGCTGCGCCTTCGGTTTTAGGGAAGTCAGGCGCAACCAGGCATGCCGCCTAAGATTAATTCCGTGGCAGTAGCCATTTGCCACCAGGAGAGAGGAATCTGCAGCTGAGCTGATCACCTGGTTGGATACCATCATGCCCTCTATGGATCAGAACAAGGGTTTTAGGTCAGGTTCTAGGAAAAGGGCGCACTGCTGTGTGTTTGCGCTATCTTAAGTAGTAATTCTCTGTGGGATTGAGGTGCAAAAGGGTGAGGGGATAAGCCCTATAACCCCTCGGTGAAGTGCCAGCCTGGGCTAACACTGCATACATAGAACAACAAAATACCCATGCACACTCAAATAATAAATAAACAGTAATGTCAGTGTCGACATGTATAAGGCAGAGGAGACAAAAGACTGCAAAGATAAACAACAGTAATTGTATTCGAAGACTACAATTATCTATTATTTGAGTGTGCATGGGTATTTTGTTGTTCTACCATCATGCCCTCGTTGATGATTTCCTGAAAGTCCTCCCTCTTGTCCCTAGGAAGGTGCTCTAGAAACTGTTGTAAGGAGTCCCATAAGGACCGGTCATACCAACCCGTGGCACTAGCGGCTTCAATTGACGTTTCTGCCGTACCACACACCTTCCTTCCTGCGGAATCCATCATACACCTCTTCTGGTCCAGAGGCACCATAGAGGACGGGGCAGTAGCGTGCTGCTTCCTAGCCGACGTGACTATCACTGAATCCGGCACCGGATCAGATCTAAGGAACGCCGGATAGGAGTCTGGGGCTCTGTATTTTTTCTGCAGTCGGGAAGGAGCAGATTTCGTCGATGCCGGAGTCAGGAAGAGCTCCATAGCCGGCTCCTCCAGCCCTGGCACTAAGGGCAACAAGGGACGAAACAACTGCTTCTTATGCAAGGTCTCGAAAATCACTGACGTAGAAGGTCACCGTCAGCGTAATATCCAGCTTCGCCACCCCTTTCAACAACACCTCTTGGAACGACACAATGTCATCCACCGGTGACATCCTCGTAAGTGGTGAGTCAGATAAGGTGGGCGAGTAGTCACGGGCACTGGAAGAGTCCGTGTGACGGGACCTGGACCTATACCTCCGGTGACGGTGTCTTGACTGCGTTGAAGAGCGACGGTCACTCCTTGAACGGTGTCTCTTCCTGGACCATGACCTTGATCTCCTAGGCCTAGGCTGATCCACCGGCCGTACTGGAGGGGAAAGCCGCGGAGGCCAAACCAGAAGCCTAGGTTGTGGTGGCCCCGTAGGCAGTGATGGAAGGCGCGGCAATGATGGCGACCATGGAGGAAGAGGTGGTGGAGGAGAAGGAGGAAGATAAGGCGGAGGAGGTGGTGTAGGAATACGAGGAGGATGATCCTTGGGCAACGGAGGAGGCGTAGGCGTCCTGTGCCTAGAAGGCGAGTAAGTCTGAGAGTAATCAGAGTCCGTAGACCGCACCACTCTTCTTTTCTTCCTCTGTGCACGCCTTGATGTTCTAGAGGCCGACCTCTTCTTAGACTAGCGCCGGTGCCGCCGCGACCGTGGGCTCGTGGATGCGGAGGAGAGGGTGACTACAGAGTCCTGGGACATAGTCCTGTCCCTTGACCGTCCCCTGGACCTCGACTCCTCTTTCCTTGACGTCAACCTCTTTTTCGACGTCGAACGTCTCGACGTCGACACATCCCTCGACGTCGACCTCGAACGGCGGTGTCGCCTCAACGGCGAGCGCCGGTGTTTCCGACGTCGACGGTATCTTGACGTCGACGCGGTCCTCGACGTCGACCTCGTCCGAGGTCTCGACGTCGGTCCCCTCGACGTCGAACGGCGACGTCGCTTTGACCCAGAGCCCTGGGAGGACGGGGAGCAGATGGTGATCAACCCTCTTGATGCCGACGTCGAGTCTATCGACGTCGAGCTGCATCGTTTCCTGGCCTTATTTTGACCGGGGAGCCCCCCAGAGGCCGACGCAAGGGCAGAGGACGAAGTCCGTCCATGCCCAGACCCATCTTGGTCCTGCTGTCTCCTGAGCTCCAGTCCTTGGAGCCGGATCGTCTCTCTACCCTTCATGGTCCTCCTGGAGAATTGTTGGCAAATCTTCAGGAACATGAGAAGAAGGGAGACAGAGGATACACACCCTGTGAGGGTCTGACTTTGCCTTCTTCCTGGCACACTCAGGACACTTGTCGAACAGGGCAGGCATATTCGACAAAAGAGTGGGCAAAACTGGCCAAAAACTCCAGAAACAGGTAGAAGAAGCAGTTAGACGTCCAGTGAAACACTCTAAACACTTTAAAAGTGCCAAAAAATTGAAAAACAACCAAAAAGGGAGAGCTTAATGCTCCAGGGTCCTGCTAGCAGGAGCCGGAAAAAAGAACTGAAAGTAAAAGGAGTTTGCTGTGCATCATGGGATACCGAGGGTCTCTGGAGAGTTCCTTAAAGGCACGGTATCCCTTTTCCAGACACATAATGGCAGCCTATGGGGGCTTGTCTGTCCATCCCTTCCTCTCTATCATTCCAAGGATTTTGTGAAGGGGAAGTTTCTCTATGGGTGAAACTTAGCAGACTGTGTTAAATGTGATGTTGGCGGAATATCCTTTGCATTTCTAGTTGAAGTACTGGACAGTGTAGCCTTGCAGGTATAGGCTGCATTATTGCATTTAATTTTCTCTTAAGTGTCTATGCAGGTCTGCACTGAGGACAAATTAAGAGATTATTTTGATTGCTCCGGGGTCCACGCACATGAGCGGGACTATTCACTAGATTATGACTATACACAGAGATCCCCTACTACAGAAAGAAAGGTTTCCGTAACAGGCTGTAGAAGCCCCCGTACTAAGGGTAACAACGGTCTGGCTGCTGATCTTTGATGCAAAGTTTCAAAAATCATTGAAGATGAACTTTGAGGAGTAGGCATAACAATGTTCAACTTTGTTGCACCCCTGGACAGAAAGCCCTGGAAAGTACTGACATCATCCACCAGAGAGACGCTCGAAGGTGGACGTTCTGTAAGGGTCCGAGAATAGTCCCTCTTTGAAGATTGGGCAGGAGAGGGTGAACGTGTCGGTGACATAGATCTTCATCTTGAGGAGGCTGCCGGCGTAAGCATATGATCTCGAGCCCTCGAGGGAGTGGTAGGAGCGAGATCAACTGCTTGTACCAGCCGAGCCAGCGGAGACCTGTGTAGAGGATTGGAGTAGTCCTGTGGCCCTCGTGCCTGTGCCGTTCCAGATTTCTGCCAGTGATGCACAGGCAACATCCACCTAGGAGAGAGATGTACAGATGGAGATTTCTGCCACATTTTTGTGCAGGAGTCTCAGAGCTTGAACGGGGGCATACAGAAGAAGATGCAGGACTGCTTCATATTGAAATATTCACCTCCGGTGACCTTGAGGTTGATGACTACGTGAGTCTTGATCTTGATCATCCATGATGGGTCGACGCTGACTGATGTGAGTGTCTTGACGTTGAACACGTAGTCACTGTGTCCTGCATCACCAATGGTGATTTAGGCCTCAACGTATGGGATAATGATGGAGAGATGCTCACTGGGCATGAGTCCGAAGGAGATAGATGACTCGACGTCAAACCGTGTGTCAATGACGTTAACCTTCTTCTGGGGATAGATCTGTGCCTCGACGTTGCCAAGTTGACGATGGAGTCTTGTGCATTGATGCCTAAAGCCTGCGTAGGATGACAGAGTTTTGTGCCTCGACGTTGAACGCTTGAGAGATGAAGCAGACGGATCTTATGCCTCGAAGTCAAAAGCTGAGCCGGCGGAGACCTACTCCTCTATGTCGAGCATTGCCGGGTTGACATCAACTGAGGATCCGTTACCTGATGACTCGACGTTGAAACAGCAGTCTTCGATCTCGGCGTTGTAGGGTGCACCGGCACCATCGACTGAGGAAGTCTCGAGGACTACATCCGTTACTGCGCCGCTGGTGATAAATTCGACGCCGATCCCGATGGGGACCAGATTGGGATCTTACTTCTCGACATCGATCTGCACCTCTTTTTCTTCTGTGTCACCAGAGACCTTCCTCTGGATCTAAATTTCTTCCTCTCAGTAAGTCCAGAGACGTATACTTTCCCTGACCTTGAGTACACCTAGACAGCTTTGGCAATGCAGGCAAATCTCTGAAGCACGAGAGTCAGGAAGGCAGAGAATACACACAGGATGTGTGCCAGATTTGGCCTTCCTGCCACAGGAGGGGCAAGGCTCAAAAAGAGATGGCATTGTGACGGAAAAATAACCAATTTCTGTCCAAAAAACGGTAGTACCTCACTCTAAGACCTAAAAGACATTGAGTGAAAGGTAAATAAAAACACAATGAAATGCTGGAATATTTGACAAAAAAGTAAAAAAAAGTCAGAGCTGTGAATTCCAGCGTCCTGACTGAAGGAGCCGGAAAGAACAACTGACCTGTCACCCCTGAGGCATGATGGGAAGCTGGGGGGTCATGGCTGCCTTAAAGGCACAGTGCCAGTTTTTTGTGTTTACAATTGCTTTCATTTTCTCTGCTATTGGTTTTCAATACAGCTTATAGGATAACAATTTGTCCTCTTTTGCAGATTGGTTTGATTCTACTCATTACAACGAGTTCAAGTAATGCTTGCCCTCCTGTTGTCTATATTATATAGTATGTGGTTGCAAAAGCAGGAGCTTATTATTACATTGATTAGACTCTTTCATAGGGATTGCATTGGTGTGAAAAAATGATATATCTGTATTTATGTTTTCATAAATGTTTTTTTAGAATTTCCGGGGTCTCCACGCATGGGCCGGAATATGTAGTGCTTATGACTATTGATGAGGATCTCCGGGAAGAGAAGTATACAAAGGACCTGTCAATTAAATGCTACTAGTGGACCTGCAAAACTTACTGTGCCACACACTTAAGAAACCACTTCAAACATCTCAGTCCAGCTATTGCAGCCTTTTTTGAGCAGTTTTAAACTGCCAAATCGGCTCGTTAAAATAACCCCTTTTCTCAAGCAGAAGGCTTCTGTTTTTAATACATCTAAGTTACCCCTGAAGGAGTCCCTAAGCAGTACTTAGGGCAAGGTGCCTTATATTTAAAAAGTTGGACATGTACTTTTAAGTTTTACACGTCCTGGTAGTGAAAAACTCATTAATTTTTTACTATGGCAAGCCTACCTCTCCATATGCCATAGGATAACACTGAGTTCCTTTTCAGGATATAATAAGTGGTAACTTTTGTTTGGGAACAGGTAAAAATGCCATGCTTGGTCCTCAAAGAATTGTAATGTAAGATCCTCTACACTGGCAAAGTAGGGTTTGAAGTCACATTTCTGAAATTTAAAAAGTTGGCATTTTCCTTTACTAACCGTTTGTTGCCTGCAGCAGTCTGTATACTGTCACATTACTAGTTGTTGCTGACACCTGACCTTCATACATTCCTCCCAGACAGTGTAACAAAGGGGGGCTAAATACAGGTTTGATGGGCCACTTACACGTCAAAGGAGCTACCTCAGCACACTCAAAGGATTTGATACCAGGCTTTTGCCACACCAGACTTCTTGGGGCCTGGGAGGGTAAGGAAATTCCAGAAGCAGAGGTGGGGGGAGTGGGGGAGTCTAGATGCATCTCCCAATTCAAAGCTGGCAACAGGTATAAATATGTGACCCTCAGACCAACTCTTCAGTACACTCATGGACCTGTGGATAATTGTGGACCTCTGGGTAATTCAGTAAATCTGTACTGCCACCAGACGCCTGCCCTGCTGCTTGTGGCCTGCCCTGCTCTCTGAGAACAAAGACTGGACCTGCTTCCGTCATCACAGGCAGAGTGACTCCAAATTTGAATAATTTTAACATTGCTAAAATCACTGGCATCAACACCAGATTTTTCAGAAGCCATGCGATTTTAGTTAAAAGTTGCCACAGGTCGGCACCCCACTCTGAAATAACTTCCAGTGTAGTTAACTATCTTACCCACAGTCTGATAAATACATATCTAAGGGCATTGTCACAGCTGTGACAATTAGAAACAATTTCTGTTAGAGCGGAACACAAAAAATTGTAAGAAGCAAATTACTTCGTTAATTCACATTTTGAAATCATGTCTTCTACTACTACATAAAAATAAAAATAAATCACCCCACCTCATGTCCGTTAAATCTAGGTGGGTCGATAAAGCTTGCAGTTCTAAAAGTTGGGCTGTGTTTCTAAAAATGTTGAGAAGCACTGGTCTAGGTCTCAGTCAAAGGAGTCAAAGGATTTACCATCATCCTGGAATGTCTGAACAGCAAGACTTTCAAGATTTTTATGGTGACAATGTTGGTAAAGAGCCAGACTTCAGCTTTAAGCATGTTGGGTCCGAAGCTTTTGATGTTCTATTCGACATTAACCTGGAATGATGTTGAGAGGGATAGTGTTGATACCGTCCTCTTCTACTCAAACATTTCTCTTTTTTAGATCTCCACATATGGTAGACTTTTCAAAGTGCAGGCTCTTTTTCTGAGGCTGTTGGGCTAGAGGACAACCCTGCCTGCATTTTCTTCCTTTTCTCCTTAGCTCCCATGTCCTCCAATTAGACTTGTAATTCCATGCCTTTCTGGTCCTTTAATGCCCTTTTAGAATATGTAGGTGGAAGACACCACACACACTGTGTGGGTCGGTAGCTACCATATTCTCCCACAGGACATTTCATAAACAAGGAAGCATTTCTGATAGAAACTGTCAACACCAGTAAATAAATAGTTTCACTTGACAGTAGGAAATTAAAGATGTAGAGGGAAGATAAAAAAACAGTAAATCCAAAGAGAAACCTCACCGAAAAAATGAGGTGTGAAACCACTCGTGTTTAGGGATCCTTCTCTCCGAAAGTTAAAAAAAAGCACTAACTTTGGGAGACAACAGACAGTACAATGCTTCATGGGCTGTGAGAAGTCCCTGGTATCTTAAAGAGATAGGAATCTTTTTAACAGCTTTTCCATTTAAGCCCATAGGTCTGCACTTATCCCTCAATGGCAAAAATGTTTAACATTCTGCATGTCAATTGTCATTTATAGGGTTTTTGAAGGGCACTGCTCATCATATCGACAATACCCCATGTGTACA
This sequence comes from Lissotriton vulgaris, assembly GCF_964263255.1. Lineage (NCBI taxonomy): Eukaryota > Metazoa > Chordata > Amphibia > Caudata > Salamandridae > Lissotriton > Lissotriton vulgaris. The sequence goes on along the minus strand of NC_141695.1, from coordinate 1,674,643,895 downwards.
TAAATGGACAAATATTTAAAGAGTTGCAGGGTTCTAACACAGCGGGGAATTACTCCAATGTTTATGAATTCAATGAAGATCCTACAATGCTCAACTTACTCAGACATAAAAAAGGCAATGCAGAAACAAAGAAAGACAACGTTTCTTTTCACTATTACATGTTTGAGACATGTGGTGGGACTAGGGTAGATTTCAATCTTCCAATTTTGGTGCAAGCATTTAATTTAATTGGTTAAGTGGCAAAACGAATCCATCCTCGAAAACCGTATCAGACAAATCGATTTATTATACAAGAAAGGACAAAAAATTAGCTGAAGGCATGTATTGCCACCTTGTATCTCAAGCTCTATGGGGAAGGCACTGGTGACAGTTCCAAGAATATTCAGAGCAAGAATGGGGGCACGTTCCTTCAGGTACCTAGCAGCAAAAATCTGGAACACAATGCCAATGGCCCTAAGAACTGAACCAAGCGAAAGTAGATTTCGTAGAAGGCTGAAGACCTGGCTGTTTGCAAAAACGGAATAAAATGTAGCTCAACAGGTCTTGCAGCGTGCAGCAGCATCTTCCATTGGTTATGTCTCAGCTGGGGGACACACCGGTTGGTGTAACCAGGCGCTCTACAAATGAATAAATAAATAAATAGGAGAAAATTTAAAAGTTGTAAATACACAGAGTAAGGGAGTGAACGCCAAGTCTAGTTTTTACAGCAGGAACTGAAAACCTGGGGGAGATAACTGGCTATTAGACATTTACTATTATTTGGAGCTTTCACAGACTGCATTCAATTCCATGGATACAGATGAGTTAAGACGAACACTTGTTAATGAAGGAATGGACTCATTTTCTCAATCTCGTAAAAAGCTGTATTTTTAGTAACATCCAAGCCTATAGATCATAATAGTGTTAATAACATGAATCACATGACAAATTAAGGGACGCAAACGACGCAGTTAGAGAACTCCACACCTGGATCTACGAATGCGCAGACAAGCTTGCACCGTGGTTCAACCCAGAGAGAACGCCCCAGGAAAGTCGCTGGTTCACCACCGCTCTCCAAAAAGTCAGACAAACCTGCAGAAGCCTGGAGAAGAACTGGAGAAACACTAAGACAACCGAAAACCACACCACCTACAAGGACGCCATGACGGACTACCACAACCAGATCAAGCCACCAAGACGAACTCCATCCACAATAAAATCCTGACCCTCTCCGCCAACTCCAAGGAACTTTTCAGTCTCATTCAAGAATTCACCAACCCACGCAGTAAAGCCACATACATCACCCCATCCCAAGACCTCTGAGAAAAGCTTGGAACCTATTTACACCTCAAGATCAAAAACCTCTACGACAACTTCAATGGCCATCCACCAGGCACCACAGACGGCCCCCCAGGAAACAAGCCAGCCCACCATCTCCAACTGGACACAGCAGAAGACACCACCTCGACCATGAAAAGCATCTACTCTGGGTCCCCAACCGACCCCTGCCCTCCTAACATCTACCACAGAGCCGCAGCCGACATCGCACCCGAACTACAACGCACCATCAACACCACCTTCAAAACAGGTAGCTTCCCAGGCGACTGGAAGCGTGCAGAAGTCAGACCTCTGCTCAAGAAGCCCACAGCTGACCCCACCGACCTCAAGAAGGATTAGTTACTTACCTGTAATCCTAGTTCTCATCCAGGGGTATACTCATCAAAGTCATAATCTATGAATAATCCCGCCCATGTGCGGGATCCCGGAGCATATAGAAAATACATATAAATATATATGTATATATATGTGAAAACATATATTTGCAGCCTAAAATATTTCCCAACTGGCAAAATTGCCGCAAAATTACATAAATTAGCATACATACAGTAGTGCTCTCCCAACCCCTAAGGAAGAAATAGAGCAGGCAAACATTTGTATACAACAATGCTTTATTGCCATAGGAAAAATTTGTAATTGCAGGCATTTGCCAGTAGGCTGCAGTAGAGTATAAAGCAACAAAGAAAAACTGACACCTTGCCTTTAAGGCATTAGAGTAGGGGAACCATGCCTTTAAGACCTGAAGGCAACCCCCTGCTCCCATGATGCACCACAGGTGACAGTTGGGTCAGTTCTTTTTGGAGGTGCATAACACCTGAGGAGATCCACAATAAAACATCTCATAACTCTGTAAATCTGCTCGTCCGGGGAGGTGGGCGGGAGCTTATGACTTTGATGAGTATACCCCTGGATGAGAACTAGGATTACAGGTAAGTAACTAATCCTTCTCATCCAGGGGATACTCCTCAATAGTCCTAATCTATGAATAGATTAGCAAGCTCATACCCAAAGTCTCGCAGACGAGCAAGAAGTAAAGAAACTTCACAGAATGACTAAGACATATATTGCAAATAAGTTCCTTAACGAGGCCTGCCCTACTATGGCATCGGCCTGAGTATCTGAGTCCAGGCAATAATGGCGGGTAAAAGTATGGACAGACCGCCAAGTTGCCGCTTTAGAAATTTCAGAAATAGGAACATTACGAAGGAGAGCTGTAGTGGAAGCTTTCCCTCTAGTAGAATGTGCATGTGGTCTACCCTGCAAGGTCTTGTTAGCTAGTTGATAAGCTAAAGCTATACAGGAGACAATCCAGCGAGAAATGGACCTTTAGAAGCTGACAGGCCAGTATTAGTACTGTCATAATTAACAAAAAGCCGGTCAGACTTTCTAAGAGGAAGGGTTTTTGACAAGTAGAACTTCAGGACCCTCCGGAGATCTAGAGAGAGTGTAATGACCTCTCCGGGGGAGTGGAAGGTTTAGGAAAAAAGGTAGGTAAGGTAATAGACTGGTTGATATGAAAGTCTGAAACTACCTTAGGCAGAAAACTTGGGTGCGTTCTTAAGACCACCTTGTTGGCATGAAAAACTGTCTAAGGTTACAACACAAGGCCTGGATTTCGCTGACCCTACGGGCCGAGGTAATCGCCATTAAAAAAGCAGCTTTCCAGGTCAAGTGCTGCAAAGAGGCCTCATGTATAGGCTCGAAAGGAGCACTCATCAGCTTAGTCAGGACGATATTAAGCTCCCAGGGAGGGGAGGGGGACCTCACCGGTGGGAAGACTTTCTTAAGACCTTCTAGGAAATCTTTAACTACAGGCATAAGGAAGAAAGATGTCTGATTAGGAGTCTTCCTATATGCTGTGATTGCAGCTAAATGAACCCTGATGGATGGGTATTTCAGGCCTGATCTCGCTAAATGCAATAGATATGGAAGAATCACCTGCTCTTGGCCATGTACCGGGTCAAGAAAATACTCATGACACCATAAGAAGAACCTCTTCCACTTGAAAGCATAGGACTTCCTTGTGGAGGGTCGTTTTGATTCTTTAAGTATAGTCATGCAGTCTGCTGGGAGGTCTAAATGTCCATACTGGATGACCTCAGGAGCCATGCCGTCAATCGAAGGGAAGGAAGGTTGGGGTGAAACACCTTCCCCTGGTCTTTGGTCAAGAAGTCTGGACGGCATGGTAAGGGCCGGTTCCGACAGCTGTAGAAGATCGGGGTACCACCACTGGCGTCGCCACTCTGGTGCTATCAGGATCATCCTGGTGTTGGTCCTGTAGAACTTCTGGATCACTGCCGGGATCAGAGGCAGGGGAAGAACGGCGTAGAGTAATGTCTGCGACCAGCTGATCAAAAGACCGTTCCCCAGAGATCCCTGTTGGGGAAACCTGGATGCGAAGACGGGGCATTTTGCATTGGCCGCGTCTGCAAACAGGTCTACGTCCGGTACGCCCCAGCACCGAAAAACTTCTTGCGCGACTTCCTCGTTGAGCACCCAATCGTGCACTTCTACGAAGACCCTGCTTAGGCAGTCTGCTTGAACGTTTTGAACTCCTGGTAGATTAACTGCCACGATGGACAGGCCCCTTGCTAGGAGCCAGTGCCAGATGGCTTGTGCTTCCAGAGACAAGACTCTTGACCTCGTGCCTCCCTGTTTGTTCAGATAGAACATAGTTGTAGGAAGGTGGATACCTGACTGTGGTTACCCCCAACTTTTTGCCTGGTGTTTTGCTGGTTTTTCGACTTAGTTGACCTGCGACCCTGCTATTCAGGGCCCCAGGCCTACTGCTCTCTCTGTAAAATGGATTCCATGTACCTTAGGTACATACCTAATTGGATACTGAGTCACCTTATCAGTCCCTGTACAGTGTACCTTAGGTACCCAGGGCATAGGTGTACCCAGGGCCTACCAGGGGCTGCAGCATGTATTATGCCACCCCTGGCTGGCCATCCAAATCTGACACAACTGGCTGAACGACAGCTGGGGCAAGGTGGTGTAAACACCCTTTGCTTTAGATATAGTATTCCTATATCTAACCCTAAAATGGACACATGTATTCCTATCAGTCACTCCTATGGCAGGCCTTAACAATGCTGAAGGCAGAGTGCTTGGAATTATGTGAGATGGTGCTCTGGCATGAGCTGAGCCCGTCTGCAGCCTGCGGAACCAAATCCTAATAGCTGTTCTATGATAACGCGTACCATATACTCTTAAGTGCATTATAATCCTCGCGGTTATTTGCTATCTTTGGTATCACTTTATCAAAACATGTCGAGTAAGGTGTCATACGAATTGGAATACTAACCCCTCGCCAATTCTGGCGACGGGGTTAGCATTCCACCCTTCTAGAGGGACACGACATGTATTATAACTGTGAACCCCGGTTAAAGTTAACTCGAGCCTCAGCATCACAAAATGGATGCTGCCACCACAGACACAAGTCTGACCTCCTGCTGCTGGGAGTCCTTCCAGCGAGGAGAGCTTGGACAAAGGGTTTCCTGTCAGGGGCGGTGCTAACACCATCCCAGACAGGGTTTTGTGTATCCCAGGTAGGCAGGGCTGAGGAGGAAGGTGACTGCAAGTGGCACCCCCGGTGCTCACTATGCATCTGCCGGTTTGAACCAGTTCCAGGGGCACACCAGCCCCTGAGCTGGGGAAAGTCCGGACAAGGGAGAGGGGTGTAACCACCCCCCTCCTGGTCCCACCCATGGGCAGGACCTAGTCGCGTGCCAGCCCTTTCTTTAGTAAAAAGGTAGGAGCGGGCACCCTTCCCAAATTAGATAATTCGGAATCTTGATGATTTTCCACGAAAGAACTCTTGAACCTTTCTGAAGACTCTCCCTTGTGGCTAAGGAGTAGCCACCCTGCACCAGCGGGGACCATCTAAGCGCATGCGGTTTGCTGCACGTCCATCCTCCGGATCAAGACTGCCCAGCTCGACGAGACCCGGATTCCCTGGCACCTCTGACCTCTACCTACATCATCAGCCCAGCTGAGATTTGTGGGTGTGACGAGACCTGAAGGAACCGGCCATCTTCAAAACTGCACGATGCTTATCCAGCACGACCGCCGAGGGATCCTCGAGTGAGTGCTTTGGGGTTTGAGAAGCCCTAACCCTGAGCAGCTCCAGCACCAAAGTCCAGCCCCCCAGCATCCACGAGATCTGCGTGGGGCCCTTCTGCTCTTTGCTGCTCACCGCGTTGTCCGGCTACTTGCCCGCTGGCTTGTGGCCCTCCTGACGACGAACCACGACACTTCCATCGCGGGTCTGGTTGCTCCAGACTGGCCCTTGCTCCCTTCCAAGAGAGGAGCACCCCGGACCCTCCTGGTCCACTCCAGACGCCATCTTGAGTCCACCGCGTGGGCTTGACTTTGCCAAGGTTTGTTGCCCCAATCCTGGGTCCAGCACCAAAGTCCAGCCCCCCCAGCATCCACGAGATCTGCGTGGGGCCCTTCTGCTCTTTGCTGCTCACCGCGTTGTCCGGCTACTTGCCTGCTGGCTTGTGGCCCTCCTGACGACGAACCACGACACTTCCATCACGGGTCTGGTTGCTCCAGACTGGCCCTTGCTCCCTTCCAAGAGAGGAGCACCCCGGACCCTCCTGGTCCACTCCAGACGCCATCTTGAGTCCACCGCGTGGGCTTGACTTTGCCAAGGTTTGTTGCCCCAATCCTGGGTCCAGCATCGCCGACAGCAGACACCTTCATGGGACAGCTCGCACCTCCATCCTGGTCGCTGACAACGCCTCCTGGTCCGAGAGACTGCAGAGCCCAGCGTCGCTCACTCACCTGGTCGAGGGGACTTCATCCGGTGCCATCCTGGTGCCCACCTAATCACTGGCTAGTGATTAAGAACTGAGTCCCCTCTGCTTTCAGGTCGTCTCCAACTTCGATCCAGGCTTGGATCACTCCAGACATCATCACTGGTCGCCTGCCAGCAACAACTTCTTTCAGGCTCCAAAGACTGTTATGAGGATTCCCGACGTCTTTTGAACCCTATGCAGCCGCAGCCCCTGGGCTAGGTAACTTGAGCATTTCGGTGCTCCAACGTAGGTTCACTATCTAAGTGTCCAGATCCTTTTTCGTTTTCAGCCTATGTAGTCGGATTCGTCCGATAACTATAACTTTACGAAATCTAGCATCCATAGACTTTGTTCCGCATCCCGCGTGAGAGTGCACACTCTGCACCCGATCCCCCTAGGCCTCCTGCTCCTAACCTGAAGGTTCAGTAGTGTAGTCCTAGCGATCCTAAAGCCTCTGGATCTTGTTACTTACCTGCTAGTATTTCTCATTCCACTTTTAGTGTATATGGTTTTTCGTGCCCCTCGGGCATTTGTGTAAATTGTGCAACTTAAAGTATTTTCTTAAGAGTTTTGTTGTGTGCTTAGCTCCCTGACTCAAAGAGATCAGGGTAGACTTGTTATAAATAAATATCCTTTTATTTTCATAACAACTTGTGTGGTGTCCTTTCACTTGGTGTTCAAGGGGTATATGTGATAGTATAACAGCTGGCTTAACACGCCCTCTAGAGTTTAGCCTAAAGACTGCTCTTGTCCATGCTACTAGGATAGCTGGTCTATAAGGTTGACTTACAACCAATCATCAATAAGGGTTGTTTGGAATGATACACAGTGATCACTAGAATAGTGAGCACTACATATCAGGCCAACTTCTCACAATAGTTGTCGTGTTGTCCGTCTGATCCTGAAGGTACTTGGAGCGCAGAGAAGGATAAAGAGACTTGCTCTACCTCGGACCAGAAGCCTTGAACTTGGAGTCGGTCCATGTGAGCACCCCAGCCTTGAAGGGAGGCGTCCGTGACAATTGACTGGGATGGAGGAGGACGATGGAATGGAACTCCCTGAAGGAGATTGGACAGTTTCAACCACCATCTGCTCGAGTCCCTGGCTTCTTGAGGAAGCAAGACCCGGTCTTCCCACTGATCCGATCTCTGAGACCACTGACCCTCGAGGGCTTGTTGCAGAGGCCTCACGTGAAGGCGAGCATTGGGCACAATGTAAATGCAAGAGGCCATCGATCCCAGAAGAGAGGACACTTGTCTGGCTGTAGGGGTGTGAGTGTCCAGAAGAAGGCGACCCTTCAGGAGCATAGATGACAACCTCTCCTCCGAAGGACACACGCTTGCCTGTAGTGAGTCCAGAGAAGCACCCAGGTAGTTGATCCGTTGGGAAGGGTTGAGAACTGACTTTTTCAGATTGACTTGAAGACCCAACGAGTCCATCAGTTTGAGGCAAAACGACAGATGGTTTAAAGCAGCGTCGGAGTGGAGCTTTTCAACAGCCAATTGTCTAGATACGGATAGACTAAGATCTTTCTTTTGCGAAGAAAAGCAGCCACCACCGCCATGCACTTGGAGAATGTCCGAGGTGCAGATTTCAGGCTAAACGGCAGCACTCGATACTGGTAGTGACGGCGTCCGATCTGAAACCTTAGAAATTTCCGATGCTTGACTGACACTGGTATATGGAAGTAGGCGTCCTGCAAGTCGATGGCACACATCCAGTCTCCCTGATGAAGATGCGGGAAGATCTGTTGCAGGGCGAGCAAGCGAAACTTTTCTTTTCGTACGAATTTGTTCAGCATACGAAGATCCAGAATGGGCCTGTATTCTTTGACAGTTCCTCGTTTTTGAACCAAGAAATACCGGGAGTACACCTTGATTTCTGTGAATAGAGGGAACCTATTCTATGGCCCTCTTCTTTAGGAGGACGGAGACTTCGTCTTGTAGCAATTGACTTTGGAAACGGGGGAAGGTGTCGCGCCTGAGGGAGGACTTGCGGAGGAGGAGATTTGAACCTCAGCAAGTAACCATGCTGCACAATAGTCAGCACCCATCTGTCTTTTGTAATGGATTCCCACTCTACCAGATGATGAGAAACACTCCCTCCCACCGGAGTGGCGAACAGACGTGGAGGAAGCAATGGCTCAGGGCTTAGGAGGTTGCTTGGAGGAAGACTGCTGCTTGTTATTGCCACCTCTTCCTCTGCCAGGACGACGCTGCTGGAACTGCGTTTTCTGCTGAGACTGGGATTGCCACTGAGGGGTTTGAACCCTCTGCTGGAAAGACCTCCCGTCTCCCTGGCGATAGCGTTCCTTGAATTCCTTGTGCTTTTCTAATCCCACCGCTTTGACGGTGTCCATCTCTGCTTTCATATTGGACATTTCGTCGTCAGCGTGTGGTCCAAACAGAGATTTCCGATTGAATGGCAGGTTCAAAATCTTCTGGGCGTCTGGCTTGAGCCCTGTCAGGCAGAGCCAGGCCGAACGACGTGAAAAATACCATTGGAATAGCCATGGGCCGCAAGGTCAGAGGCATCCACTGCGGCGCTAATAACCTGATTGGCTACAAGGCCTCCCTCCTGTATAATCTCCAGAAAGTCTTAACGATCTTCCTTGGGGAGCTTGTCTGTAAAGCGAGTCAGGGAGTCCCAAAGGGACCTGTCGTACCTTCCAAGCAAGGCAGAGGCGCTAGCCACCTTCATAAATGAAGAGGAGGTGTTGCATACCTTCCTACCAAAAGAGTCCATAAGTTTACTGTCTTTTTCAGGTGGTTCTGACGAAGAAGTAGAACCTGCATGGGACTTCATGGCAGCCGCTACAATAATGGAGTCCGCAGGAGGATCGGATCTGAGGAACAAGGGATCCTCTGCAGGGGCCTTGTACTTCTTGGCTATCCGAGATGGAACAGATCCCACCACTGCTGGTGTGAGGAAAGTAGCCATAGCCGGTTCTAGGAGGCCGGTGACCAGGGGCAGTAGAGGCCTAGGCGCTATGCGATTATGAAGGGTATCAAAAATCACAGAAGTGGGAACCACTGGAGTATGCAGTGTAATGTTCAGCTTTTTTGCTCCCCTGCCCAGAACATCGGAGAAAGTCGCGATGTCGTCAATTGGAGAGACTCGGGAAGGAGGCGTAGATGAGAAGGTTGGAGAGTAATCTCGGTAAGACGACCTAGTCGAAGACGACCGTGTGGTAGATCTTTTACGCCGTCTGTTATGGGGCCTGTCACGATTCCTGCTGTGACGGTCCCTGGACCTAGAGCGATGTCTTGATGGAGACCTCGGTCTTGGACGGATTGGAGAACTTGGCCTGACAGGTGTTCTTGGCCGTACCGGAGAACGTGATCTGATCCGAGATCTTGGCCTGGGTGAAATCCTGGGACTCCGAGGAGACCTAGACGGTCTGGCCGGCGTTCTTGCCGTAGACGGAGAATATGTGCAGGAGTAACCCGAGCCCGGGCTACTCTGACCTCCAGATACAGCCCCTTGAGGATGGTGAGGCACCAAACTGCGTGACCTGTCCGCAGATCTGGGTGAAGATTCCGGGGAGATCTCCACGATATTTAAACCAGGAGATGATGACTTGCCTCCTGAAGATCCGGAACCAGGGGACTCCACCACTACCGTCACTTGATCCCTCGACGGCGAAAGCCTCGACGTCGAAGACGTCTGGGTGACTAGTGGCGTTGAGCGGTGTCTTGATGCTCTCTACTGCGATCGACCACGTCGAGAGAGGCTCAACTGAGAATCTCGACGTTGATCCGGAGACTTCGACGTCGATCTCCCTCGACGTCGAACAGATGGAGATCCTCCATGACGCCGTATCGACGACTCTCGACGTCGTGTCGACGATGACCTTCTTTGACGTTGCGTCGACGGCGACCTTTCCTGGCGTCGCCTCGGCGTCGACCTTCTTGATGTCGAAGGATGGGATCTGACAGTCCCTCTCGACGGCGGCCCGCCAACCGGCGGCGACCTGGATGCCGTCCTAGTTCTCGACGCCGATCCCCTACGGGACCGGAGAGTGTCTCGACGTCGACGGAAGCCTCGACGTTGATGGAGACTTAGATGTGTTAGCAGCCATGGATTTTGAGCCCGAAGCATGGCGCCTCGACGCCGACTTACTTGACTGCGGCGGAGATCTTCGACGTCGTGAAGATGATCTGGGCCTCTTCGACGGCGACCTCAACGTCTACTGAGTTCTTCGACCTTCCTTCCTCTTCCTGGGGACAGGAGAAGTGGAATGACGCCGTTTTTGGCTGTGCTTGCTTGTAGGAGAAGATCCGGGGACTGTAGAAGCACCCACCTGGTGACTTTTGTCTATCTCCTGCATGGCATGAAGTCGAATTCTCTCCCTGTCACGAAGAGTTCGGCTAGTAAACTTTTGACAGTGATGGCACTGATCAGGGTTGTGTGCAGATGGTAGGCACACAATACGCACAGAATGTGGGTCAGCCAGAGCCATCTTTCTGTCACAAGAAGGACATTTCCGGAACAGAGCAGGCATTCTGACAGGAATTTCTTGTGGGTTACCACAGAAAAAAAAATAAGAAGCCTTATTAATCCAAAAAATGTCGAAATATAAGAGAAAATTCTCTCAAAAACACAATTTCAGTTGAAAACTGAAGAGCTCAAGCTCCAGGATCCTCACAGAAGGAGCCAGAATAAAGAACTAACCCAACTGCCTTCGTTGCTTTTACTCTACTGCAGCCTACTGGCAAATGCCTGCAATTACAGGTTTTTCCTAGGGCAATAAAGCATTGTTGTATACAAATGTTTTCCTGCTCTCTTTCTTCCTTAGGGGTTGGGAGAGTACTACTGTATGTATGCTAATTTATGTAATTTTGCGGCAATTTTGCCAGTTGGGAAATGCTTTAAGCTGCAAATATATGTTTTCACATATATATACACATATATATTTATATGTATTTTCTATATGCTCCGGGATCCCGCACATGGGCGGGGATTATTCATAGATTAGGACAATTGATGAGTATCCCCTGGATGAGAACTATCGGCCCATCTCGCTCCTCCCCTTCACAGCCAAAGATGCAGAGAAAATAGTCAACAGGAAACTGACACGATTCATTAAAGAGAACGCCATCCTCGACCCATCCCAATCCAGATTCCTAAGAAGCCATAGCACAGAGACTGGCATACTCAGTGCCAGAGACGACATACGCACCCTCCTGGACCAAGGCCACTCCACAGCACTCATCCTACTCGACCTATCAGCAGCCTTCGACACAGTCTCTCACCGCACACTAGTCGCCAGACCACACAACGCAGGCATACAAGGAACAGCCCTGGACTGGATTCGATCATTCCTCACTGGAAGAAGCCAAAAGGATCAGACTCCCACCCTTACCCCACGAAAATCACCTGTGGAGTACCAAAGGGTTCATCCCTGAGCCCCTCCTTCAACATCTACATTGCCCCCCTCGCAGCCATCGTCAAACAACACCGCCTCAAAATCGTATCCTACGCCGACACCCAGCTCATCCTCTCCCTCACTAAAGACCCCACCACTTCCAAACTCAACTTCCAGAACGGAATACAAGACGTTGCAGTCTGGATGACCAACAGCAGCTTGAAGCTCAATGCCGAGAAGACAGAAGTCATTGTCCTCTGTACCACCACTTCTGCATGCGACAGCACCTGGTGGCAGACTGCCCTCGGAAACCCACCTACCCCCTCAGACCATGCCAAGAACCTCAGCATCATACTCTACTCACTACTCACCACTCACCATGAACCGACAGGTCAACGCCGTCACCTCTAGCTGCTTCAACACCCTCAGCATCCGCTGAAAGACCTTCAAGGGGATACCACCCTAGTCAAGGAAGACAGTCACCCACGCACTCATCACCAGCAGACTGGAACACACTCTACACCGGCATCAACCAGTCCCTACTCCGCAAACTCCAGACAATAAAGAACACCGCCGCCAGACTCGTCCTCAGTATCCATCGACAGTCAACACCTAAGTAGTCTCCACTGGCTCCCCGTGGAGAAAAGAGTCACTTTCAAAATCCTCACTCAAGCCTACAAATGCCTACACAACAACGGACCCAAATACCTCAACGACAGATTCAACTTCAACGTACCCAAAAGAAACCTCCGATCTTCCAACCTCGCACTGGCCGAAACCCTGCGCACCCACAGAGCCGAAGCAGGCGGAAGATCCTTCTCTCACATTGCAGTCAAGACCTGGAACGAGCTACCGGTAGACATCAGACGTGCCCCCTCCCTGAACTCCTTCAGGAAGACCATCAAGACCTGGCTCTTCGTCTAAACAGATCGGCGGACCCCACTCTCCCCCTCAGCGCCTTGAGACCCTCATGGGTGAGTAGCGCACTTACAATTCCCTGATTGATTGATTGAATGGTGAGGATTACGTCAATTGAGCAGTGGTGAGGAAAAACATTTCTCCAGCACCAAATGTTCCATCTGTGCAGACTGAGCTTTCACTTTCTGAAGGGTTTGTTGTGTAAACTATGACTTTGGCGTAGTTCTACAAGACTTGCTTTTCCACCCACGGATGACAAGAGTACTAATTTCAATGAACCAACACTGAATTTGAACGACAGCTTACTGTAGTCAGCAGAACCCTATCCAATACATTGTGGAAATACATTTATTGCTTTTGGTTTACTAACAATCCCTATAAAGGGATCAGGGGCACGTGGCAACAAACCTATTTCGTTGTTCGCAATATATCGCACAGCACCAATAAGAATAGTGCCTTTAAATAAAAGCATTTATTATGACAGGAATAACCTGTTTCTCAATACTTCTAAAACAACTACACAGCAAAGAAGGCACATTGTGAACAATGAAAATAAAATGAACATTTCTAACAGTTAAAATGTGATCTAAAACCGAACACCCTAAAACCTAGTTCTGTGCGCTACACAGAGCATGAAAAGAAGAGCAACTTGCAGTCTAGACTTTCCTAGGGAGAGTAAGATGCATGCAGATCTTATTGACAGCAAAGGCTGCTATCAGTGGAGATATTAAATCAGTGTTCCCTGCGAAGGGCATAAACCTACTGCAGTAGCAGCCTTCCTCCAGGACTTGTCTTTATCAGCACTGAGCAAGATGTAGGCGCACTTTGAAGTGCGCCGGAAGTATGCAATCACGTTTTCTGGCAGAATCTCAGTCGATAATATGGGTGAAAGACCTCAATTAAGTTGTTAAGTGGCAGTCCTTGTACACTAATTTCTTTCAGACATAGGAATTTCTGGCATACAAGAGCGTCAATTCAGACTGCAGTTTGACTACATGTCTGTACTTGTTCTTATCTGACCTGGACCTGGTGATAAGTAGACACTTGACACAGACTGATGTCGCCGCTACTACAGAAGGTGGCCCCTGAAGGCGGATAGCAGGCAGGTCGGACACGGGAAAAAAAAACAGTCAAGAGAGAACCAAGCTGCATGAAAACTAATACTGAAGTGCTGGCAAAGTCACTAATACATTAAGACATCGCTATGCCCCCAAACAAATAGAAGAGAGGGATTAGAGAAAATATATGCATTTTTTATTATTTATAATTTATCAAAATTCACAAAAAGGACATTATCTCACTACAACGTGCATAAATATATATGAGGTCCCACATTCACACATTCAATACATACTAACAAATACAAACATATTCATACACTCCACACACTCAAGAGCAATTCATCATTTGTGATCTGGTCAACGACCAAAATTGGTTCACATTCATTGTATAAAATGCACAATAGACATCAAGTAGTTAGTGGTCAGTAGTCTGACTGATGTCCCACCAGGTGTTATACCTATGTCATCAGTCTCACACACCTGACACTTTCACAGTTCTTTGAAAGATATGGTCAGACAACATCTGCGTCAAATGGCAAACATGACAATGATTCTGCCAAAATTGAGAAAGATACAGACCTTCAGATCTAAAATGGCGACCTCCATGATCTACAATAGTGACGGGGCCTACCTAAAATAAAGTCATATAAGTCACACTTTAGGGGCTTAACGTCAGACAGTCCTCCAGTTAGCCCTCAATCCGAGTCCCCACTGTGCCTAAATAGCTCCATGGCTTTCCATTCAAAGCAACAGGCTTCTGGTACGAAGAGCCACACATCTGACAGCACTGCTTATGTCAGTGGAAGACACTGCCCCCTCTGCTGTGTGCCATCAGCTCTCAGGCTTATAGAATGCACCAAGACTCTTCATTCCATGCACCACAAGAGTCTAGCCAACAAAAAGGCTGGAACCTTCCATGCCACACCCATGCTGTTCCTGTTTCTCCAGCTCCTACATTCCTCGTCATTTCTTTCTCCTGATGGGTTCCTACTTGTTGCTTACTAAGCCCTGTCTCCAGACCTTAATGCTCAGTATAAAGTAATGGATGGCCATTGGAGGCCGAATTAAAACAATCTTCACGCAAAACACATGGAAGAATGAATCTAAATGAATCAATCCACATCAATGCACCGCAACAAACAAGTGACAGAAAATATCATATGCACAACTGGAAAAGTCACATAAGTGAGAACTACAGTATCCCTTATTGCAAGGGATTTAAAATTGGCTCCAGGTGTAGCCGTAGCTCAGGAATTTTCTAGAATAAGAATGATGCCCATTAATCAAACCCACCTTCGACCAGCTCCTCCTAAGAGAGGTGACAAGAACTTAAGCCAGCCTTTATGCACTTTACTACTTTCCATGGAGCAGTTGTAAAAGACAAACACTTTGAAACAATTTTCTTATTCCCTAATTGCGTTTTAGTAACAGGTTATTACTTTGCTAAGTTTTAAGTACAGAGCAGTAAGTAACTACTGTTTTGTGTGGGACCCATTTATTAAAATATAATTAGCTGCCAGACACATTTGAAAGGACTTGGTAGTAAAAACAGACATTTTAATCACTATTGGTTAGGATGCCCCTGATTATTATTTTTTATTTTAACAAATGTATTTTCCAAGATTAAGAATGTAAGGAAGCCAGAGAGTAAAATACATGGTGGGTGCTTCATTAGAAGAAAGGTATGATACTGAAACTCTGGGGGTATAAATGTAGTGCGTCACTAAAATATAAAAACTTACCAGTTGCATTAATAGGCTCAAGTGCAAATCCATCTTCTTCATTTGGAAGCAGAGTTGTTTCGTTTAACATTGTTGTATTTTCTGCTAAAGCAGCAGGTGCAAGGACTTCTGATTCTGCATTCAAACACCAGATCAAAATGAACAAAGGTAACATTTTATTCCGCAACTCATATATAAATGTCCAAGCATAAAACATGATAAATGAGGCAGATTTGACGTTACACTTTTGAATGGGGAGATTAACGCACAGGGATTTAAATACCTGGCATATTTGTCTTACAACCATCTTTAATCAGTCATCTAGCATAAGTGACTCATGTATGCAGGCACTCAACTAGCAAAACTCCTAAACAGAGACCTTTAGCGATTCATTTAAACTTTTGAGGTAAAAAGGTAAAGTTACAATTGTGATGAGTTATCTGTTCTTAGACTTAGGCTATTTGCCATTACCAACCAACACCCTGCTCTATGTAGGACACAACCATCCCTTCTAACCTTTGATTCCAGACAGTAATGTTTGGCGAAGGTGTGAAGGGAGGTTCTTGTCACCACCAGACAGATCTCAGCCATGGGAAAACCCCTTGACAAAACTGAGGTGGAAGATTTCGCCCTTATGGAATGGGCCCAGATTCCCTCTGACAGTTGCTTCTTCGAATGGGCATAGCATATCCCGATGCACAAGACTTTCCAGCATGTCAATTATGTTTTTTGGACTGTCTTGCCATTCTTGCTGCCCATGAACTCCACAGAACTCTCGTCATCAGACCCAACTTCTCTGGTAAGATAAATGTAAAAACTGCCCTCCCCTCTGTGTCCAGCCGGTGTAGTCTTGCCTCCTCTTTGGTGTTATACAGTAGAGGGTAAAAAGTGGGAAGGGTAATATCTTGCGCTCGTGAAGGAAAGTCGCTTTAGTTCATACGACAAACGTGTCTGGGAAGAAGCAAGTGTACTGTGGGTGACCAAACCGCTATTGGAGCACAATAATATACCTCAAAGTGAGAGCAACCAGAAAAAACCTGTTTTAAAGTCAAAAGCCCAAACTGAGAATTATGAAGGGTACTGAACGGGGCACCCATCAAAAAGGTCAACACCAGAGCCCAATCCTACTGTGGCACGAGAAAAGAAGTGTACAGAAACAAGTTTGTGTGTCTTTTCAGAAATCGTATCTATATAGGAGACTTGAACAGGCAGGGCTGGTGACAGATGTAAAGTAATGTTAAAAAGGTTGCAATATACCCCTTGACAGTGCCCAACATCTAAGCCCCTGGGCCACTGAAAGCGCAAACTGGCGGACTTCCAACAAGCAAGCCATCAAGTAGTCTACTCCTTTATCTGCGCACCAAGCAACAGAGTAGTTCTACTTCGTGGACTAGACAGTCTTGGGGGAAGTACGAGGGACTGAAAGGATGACATCAACCACCTCTGTAGGTAAGTGGAATGTGCTAAAGTGTCCTTGCTCTTTCTCCAGGCATGTAGCTGGAGGGATTCGAGGTTCGGGGGAGAACCGGGACATCTGATTGTTAAAGAAGGTCCTTTCTGGGAGGAAGACTGAAAGGGGAACATAGGGAAAAGTAAAGAAGGTCTGCATACCACAACATTATCTGTCAGTCAGTTTCGGTTAAGATGATATGAGCCCAGTTGTGGCAAATCACCCTCAATACTCTAGGAATCAAGAGTAGGAGGAGACATGCATAATGAAGCAGAAAAGATCCACCTCAATTGAAAAACATCCCCAATGGTTCCTCCAGTAGATACAGCATTGTTGTGAGTGTCAAACAACTCCACCCGTCGGTACCCCACACGGTGAAGATGTTCTGTACCACTTCCAGATGGAGACGCGACTTGTGGTTGACTGATGCTGTTAGCCACGGTGTTCAGAGAGCTGATCAGATGGTTTGGAACTAGCCAGATCCTATGCTAGTGTGCACAAGCTCATAGTATCAATACTCCCAGACACAGAAGCTGAGATTCCACGCGTCTCTGCTTCCTGAGGCACATCAAAGTTGTCCTGTCTGTCAAGATATGGACAGATGGATAGCACATAGAAGAATGGAGATTGGATTTCCAGCTGAACTGTTCTAGGTTCAGGCAGATTAATATGCAATCCTGGCTCTTCTACAGATCAAAGGCCTTAGATGAAATGCGTTACTTACCTGTAACTGCAGTTATCCAGTATTGGTGTCTTTCATAGATTCACATGCCTGAATCATTCCCCGTCGTCGAGATGGGAGCCTCGGTAAATAGAAAAGTAATGTCCTATAGACATACATAGAGAAAAGTAGGCCTAAGGGCCTTGCCTTAGTAGCCTATCTATGTCCTTTTGTAAAAAGGACCAAACTCTAGAAGGTAGCCAATCAGCTACCACCTCCCTCTAGAACCTTCCTGCCAGGAGCCTTAGTCTCTCAGATTTTCGTACGTACCAAGCTAGGTAGGCGTAATATATGATATAGAGAGAGAGGAGTCCTTCCTGGGGAGGCGGGAGGGTTGCATGTGAATCTATGAAAGACACCAATACTGGAGAACTGCAGTTACAGGTAAGTAACGCATTTCTTATCCAGTATTATGGGTGTCTTTCATAGATTCACATGCCTGAATCAGAGTAGCGAGCAATATATTATGCACATTTGTGATGAGATAGTATAAGCAGTCTGAGATAATACAGATCATACGACTAGCAACCATCAACAAATAGATATAATAAATAAGAAAATGTGCATACCAACGAAGGATGGAGGGAAGGAGGAAGGCTCATCTCACTAGAATAGATGGCGAAGTACAGCCTGGCCTACAGCTGCATCCTGTATCAGCTCCGTATCCAGCCAGTAGTGCCTGGTGAACGTGTGTGGCGAATTCCAGGTCGCTGCCCTGCAAATGTCCAGAATTGGCACTCCAGCGAACAGTGCCGCCGATGTGGACACAGCTCTTGTGGAGTGAGCGCGAACTGTGGACTGTAGCGGTCGTCCAGCTTTATCATGGCAAAAGGCAATTGCAGAGGATATCCATCTTGAAATGCTTTGTTTGTAAAGTGACATGCCTTTTCTTGGTCTGCTGAAGGCAATGAAAGGTTGATTCGTTTTCCTGATATGTTTTGTTTTGTCTAGGTAGAATTTAAGACATCTTTTTAGGTCTAAAGAGTGAAGGGATCGTTCAGCTGCAGAACTAGGATTAGGGAAGAATGATCGGAGGACTAGTGGTTCATTTAAGTGGAGGTCCGAAGGGACCTTAGGAATGAAGCGTGGATTAGTCCTTAAAATCACTATCTTCTCTGAACTGCATGAATGGATCTTGAATGGTAAGAGCCTGCAGCTCGCTGACACTTCTCGCTGAAGTCAAGGCTAAAAGTAGTGCTGTTTTCCACGAGATGTATTTGATATCAGCCCTATGGATGGGCTCAAACGGATGTTTCATTAATTGGTTGAGTACCACATTAAGGTGCCATGTTGGTGGAACTCTGCATGGTCGAGGAAAGGATCTGTAAAGTCCTTTAAGGAATTGTTTAATTAACCTGTGGGACCAGAGAGATGGTCCTTTTGAAGTTCTTGTGAAGCGGGAGATGGCTGCCAGAAGAACTCTGATGGAGGCATGGGCAAGCCCCGATTGTGCCAAGTGTAATAAATATGGAAGGAGCTGTTCCGGAGTGATCTGAAAGGGATGGAGATCTTTGTCCATACACCAAACGCAAAAGCGGTTCCATTTTAAGGAATAAGTTTTGTTTGTGCTGTCAGCTCTTGCCTTTGCTAGGACATTCTTGCATTCCTGCGGAATGTTTAGTTGAGAGAACTCTCTGTACTCAGGAGCCATACCGATAATCTGAGGGATTTCAGATTCGGGTGGAGAATTTGGACATCGTGAGTAGTGATGGATGGTGTCCCAGATGGATTGAGGGTTGGACTGAGAGGCGACGAAGGTCCGTGAACCAGTGCTGCCTCGGCCAGAACGGGGCAATGAGAATCAGTGTGCAGTGCTCCGTCTTCTTTTTCCGAATGACTCTTGTTAGTAGGGGAAATGGCGGAAATGCGTACGCAAACACGTTGCGCCATGCGATGGAAAATGCATTTCCTAGTGACCGCGATTGGGGATGCCAACTTGCAAAGTTGCGGCATTTGGCGTTCTCCCTGGTGGCAAATAGATCGATCTGCGGTCTCCCCATGTTGAGAAAATGTCGTTTAGAACATTTTGGTTGAGTTCCCATTCGTGGGACAGTGACCTCTGTTTGCTCAGAGCGTCCGCTATGACGTTGTCCTTGCCCGGGACATACTCTGCCGTGAGCTTGATGTTGTGAAGTACTAGCCAGTTCCAAATTTTTTGAGATTCGCGAGATAAACAAGCAGGGAGGAACACGTTCGCTGACATTAAGTAGTGCATTGTGGTTGTGTTGTCCGTTCTCACAAGCACTGCTGAGTTTTTGATGCGCGGGAGGAAGGCCTGGAGAGATAGGAAAACTGCCCTCAGTTCTAGGAGATTGATGTGGAGTTTTCTCTCTTGGTCTGTCCACTTGCCACTGATTTGCAGCTCTTGAAGAACTGCTCTCCATCCTTCTAGAGAGGCGTCTGTAGTTATGACCTGTGGAGTTGGAGTCGGCAGGAACGTTAGTCCTTGTGAAAGGTTGGTGGAAGTCTTCCACCAGCGTAAGGCCTTGGTGATTTGTGGAGTAATCACGATGTGATCCTCGAAAGAGTCTGTACATTGAGTCCACTGTTTGGCCAGTGCCTCCTGGAGGGGGCGCATTCTGAGCAGACAGTGAGGAATGAGTAGTATACACGAGGACATCATCCCTAGAAGGGACTTGAAAGTACGGACTCTGATGGTGTTCTTTAAGGACACTGCGTTGGCCATAGCGGTTTCCTTTCCTGCGATGGGAATGCTGTTGAAGATGTCGTATTTAGAGTTGCCCCTAGAAAAGTTATAATTTTGGAGGGTTGGAAGGTTGACTTTCCGTGATGGAGTGTCAGGCCCAGTTTGTCGAAAATATTGAGACAGGCGTTGGAAGACATTTGTGTGTCTTTCATAGATGGTGCTTTCACCAGCCAGTCGTCCAGGTAGGGGAAAACCTGGTGGCCTTGCTGATGTAGGTAAGCTGACACTGGAGAGAGGCACTTTGTGAAAACGCAAGGTGCCGATTTGAGTCCGAATGGGAGGACACAGAATTGATAGTGTTGTCCTGCTACAGCAAACCGTAGGTATTTCCTGTGGCGCCTGTGTATTGGGATGTGGTAATATGCGTCTTGGAGGTCCAAGGACGTCATAAAGTCTCCTTCCTCTAGAGATCCTAATATTTCCTGAAGGGTTACCATCCGAAATGATTGGCTCTTCAGGAATGAATTGAGTGCCCTGAGATCTAGTACGGGCCTCCATTTCTTTCTTTTCTGTTGGATCAGAAAGAATCAGGAATAAAATCCCTTTCCTTTTTGAGCCGATGGGACTCGTTCTAATGCCCCTTTCTTCAACATTGATGAAATCTCTTGAAGGAGTAATCGCAGGTGTGTGTGTTGGATCTTGCGAGGAGGAGTTGTTGGAGGGATTGAACTGAATTCCAATGAGTGTCCGTATTGGAATATTGGATCACCCATCGATCTGTTATTGATTTCCAATTGTGGAGGAAGTGTGTTATTTTTCCTCCAACTTTGAAAGAATGAGATGGTGGAGGGACTGGCTGTTGTAAACTGTCATTGGCGTCTGCCTGTTGGTTTCCTCTGGTTTCTCCCTCTGAAATTTGATTTCCCGTAAGAGGTCTGGCGACCTTGTGGCTTTTGCTGCTGCTGGTATTGCGATCTGCCCTGATTATATGAGTAAGAGGGGTTTCCCTGGTATGATCCTCTGTAAGAGGGCTGACCTCTGCCTCTATGTCTTCAAAAGGACTGGTTTCTGAACTGTAAGGTGCCTAGAGCCTGTGCGGTATCCGTGTCTTTTTTGATTGCCTGTAGGGCTTCGTCAATTTTTTCACCAAATAGATGCTGTCCATCATAGGGCATATCCAATACTTTAGTTTGGATTTCTTGGCGGAAGGATGTTGCTTTGAGCCACCCTTGCCTCCTTAAGACTGCTGCACCTGCCAGTTGCCTGAATCCTGTTATTGAGACATCTACTGCGCAATCGATGATCTCCGATGCGGACATTTGACCTTCCTTTAGGAGGGATTGGACTTCCTCTTTCAAGTTTTCTGGTATTTCTGTTAGGTATGGGACAATGTCTTCCCACAATTGTCTGTTGTATCTGCCTATCAACGCAATGGCGTTAGCTATTTTGACAGTCATGGCGGACGTAGTTGAAAAGCGTTTGCCTATGCTGTCTAATTTCCTGCCCTCCTTGTCTGGTGGTGCTGACAGTGGGGAGGATGGATTTCTAGAATTCTTTTGAGCCGCTTGTGTGACTACAGAGTCTGGTTTGGGATGTGCATTAAGGCAGGTAGCCGCTGTTGTTGGCGCCTTATACTTTTTATCCAGTCTGGGCACCACTATAGAGACAGATGCTGGCGTTTGCATCAATTGCTGACCTTGTTCCCATATGTGTTCTATTATGGGAATGGATCTGGTTGTCTTCCTGATCGGATCTTTAAAATCATAAAGAAAACAGTCTGTTTCTTGTGATTCTACAGCCATGTGGAATCTTGTGGCTGCTCTTTCCACCAAGTTGTGGAAACCACAAATGTCCACTGGGGGGGATTCTGAAGTCTGAGGTTCAGGTGTGGCTGGAGAATGAGCGATATAATCCTCATCTTTGTGAAAAGAGATATCATCTCGTACCTCCCCTTCTTTGGTTCCTCACCGTCGTCATCCGAGGATTGAACATGATGAAGTGGTGCTCTCTCCGGAGGAAGATCCAGAGGTGGTGGTCTTGTCTTTGGAGATGGATGCAGCTTTGAAGGTGCCGCTGGTGATTCAGGGAAATGTTTCTTGTAGTCCGAGATCAAGAATTGGAGATCTGAGACAATAGAAACTGGAAGTCAAACCATAGTAGTGACTTGTTGTTGGACCTGTGTATGTACGGTCTCTTCCGTAAAGACCACATCATCTTCATCTGTGCTCTGGCACTTTACAATGAGATCTGAAAGACTTGTAGCTTGCTCATAGTGGTCGTCTTCAGATTCATCACTTTGTAGGAGACAAGATGGGAGCAATCCTTGTACTCTACTTGGGGATGTTAGTTCTGGCGTAATCTGATTCGTTTCATACCGTTTTGGGGGAATGACATCAGATTTTTTCCACGGCGTCGACGATGTCGTCGTCGACTGTCGTCGACGGTGCAGACGCCGATTGTTTTTCTAGTGTCGACGACGGTTCCTTCGTCGACGGTTCTTTCGTCGACGGTATCTTAGTCGTCGACTGTGATGACGTCGACGGTATCTTCGTCGTCGACGGTGAAGTCGTCGACAGAGTCTTCGTCGTCGACGGTGTAGTCGACGGTGCCTTTGTTAACAGCGTGCTCGACGTCGATATCTTCGACGCCAACGATGCTTTTACCGTCGTCGATGTCTTAGTCGGCGATGCGCCTGGTGTTAATGGCGTCTTCGTCGTAGGTGCAGGCGTCAACAGTTTATGTTTCGTCGGCGACGGTGTCGTCGGCGACGGTGCCGTCGACGGAACTTTAAGCGTCGTCGATTGCTTTTTTATAAGTATAATCGATGAAAGTGGCTTACCCGCCGTCGACGATTGAGTTATAGTCGTCGATGCGGAGGCAGATGATGCCATCGTCGTTGAGACTGTGGTCGTCGATGTGGAGACATAGGCTGTCTTTCGTGAAGAAAGCGTCGACGAACTCGTCGATGACTGAGAAGGCTTTCTGAAGGTGGGAACTTCCTTTTCAGACGTGATAGATTTTACCTCAGAAGACTTAGTGGTAGTCTTTTTAGGAGGAACGTCTGTAGGGCCAGGGGAAGCAACCCTTGGCCTCTTCAAGGACAGTTTTGAGGAAACTGAAGCCATTTCTCCGTCATCTGAAGATACTGCATCATCTCTGTTTTTTAGTCTGTTTAACCAGAGGAGCAGTCTTCCTTCCCTGTCTTTAAGTGTCTTTGTAGAGAATGTTCTAGTCAAGTCAAGTCAAGTCAAAGAATTTATATAGCGCACTACATACCCAGAGGGTCTCAAGGCGCTTCATATCCTACATTCCTTAGCAGAATGATCAGGGTAAAGACAGTAGAGGCAAGTTTCATGCTTTTCATCAACGTGCAGTCTTTTCTTACCACAGGATGAACAGGCTCTGAAAAGTCCTTTCTTCTGTTGATCAGCCATTGTTGTTATTAGAAGAAATATCCACATTCTGAGAGAAAAGGAGATAAATCCTGGAAACCTGAGGAGAACTCAGGTGGAAACTCCCTTGCACAACGTGTGGTAGAAAATCTGAGAGACTGAGGCTCCTGGCAGGAAGGTTCTAGAGGGAGGTGGTAGCTGATTGGCTACCTTCTAGAGTTTGGTCCTTTTTACAAAAGGACATAGATAGGCTACTAAGGCAAGGCCCTTAGGCCTACTTTTCTCTATGTATGTCTATAGGACATTACTTTTCTATTTACCGAGGCTCCATCTTGACGACGGGGAATGATTCAGGCATGTGAATCTATGAAAGACACCCATAATACTGGATAACACCCGTTTCTCCAAATGGGCATATCTCACCCAAATGGTGGATTTATCCATCACTACCGTGGCCATAGTTTGTGGGGGTGTCGAAGAGCATCCCTGTAGACCTCTGTACCTCACCTACCATCAAGTCAAGTTTGCCTTAGTGATCTGGGGGATGACAATATTATCCACAAGATCTTCCCACTGTTAGAGCCAGTGCCTGCGCAGATAGCAATTGTGAGCCTTCCACAGCCAAATTGTGTGTGTGATCAGGAGGATGCATGAAGCCAGCAAACCAAGCAAGAAAAGCACCATCAGTACTGGAATGTGAGCTTCGCCCGAAACACTGGAATCCTATCCCAAATATCTAGGATCCTCCATGGAGAAGGGAAAGCTTGGTGCAAAGTTGTATCCAGTACTGCCCGGAAGAAGTGGGGTTGCTGACACTTGGGTATGTTAATGCAATAGCCCAGTATGAACATCAGGAATGCTGTTGCCTGTAGGTGGTGCAATACTCTGCAAAAAAACATGGTTTGAACAGCCAGTCATCCAGGTAAGAGAATATAGATCCCCAAATCTACAGTAATGGGCCACGATCACTGCCACCACCGATTTGATTATTCAAAGAGCTGATGTCAAACCCAGTGGGAAAGAGCACAAACTGGTAGCCAACAACCTGGATCATGAAAGGCAGATGCCTCTTGTGCGACTGCAGGACAGGTATGTGCAAATACATACATTGCAAGAAGAGGTAACCCATCAGTCTCCTGCTTCCAGCATCAAAAGATCCAGACCCAGGGCCACCTTGAACTTCGGCTGATGATCTAGGTCCACGAGGATAAGAGCTAGGATTGGAGAAATACCACCGTTCTTGGGAGCCACCCGTACTGCGTAGCACCCCTCTTCAATTTTTTGCAATGGCACCATTTTCTGATGAAGAGCGGTCACTTCCTGCTGCAAGATCGGATTGTGGTCCTCCAACTGAAGGTACTGCTGTGGGGGAGGAGAGTTGGGGGACAGAGGGGTGCTTAAGTGGAAGAGTATGGCATAGGGGTGCTTCAGTGGAAGAGTATGGCATACCCCTATCTACAATTTGAATGACCCACTGGCCTAATGTAACAGCATATCAGGCATGTAGAAACAAGAAGATCTGTCCTCCCCCAGGTTGCCCATGCTTCTACAGGGACAAACTAAATTGGCTTTCTGGGTAGCGCAAGACAAGAGGAAGTCGAGGGATGTTTGGTCTGATGGCCCTTACCGTTGCCACTATATTTTCTCAAGAGCTGGTTCTGCTATGGGAAGGCTATATGTGCTGATGAAAATTAAACTATTGAAACTCCCCAAAATGAATGGTAATCCTTTACTGGATATCTTACGCTAACAGATCGAACTGTTACTCTGCCTCCCTTTAAGTGTTCAAAAACAAAATCCGTTTTGTCCCAAAAAACCTTCCCTCCAAATGCCATGTCTCTCAAGGTGAACTATCTCTGGAGAAGCCAGTTGACTGTAACCCTGTAGGTCTCCTCAGAGCCACAGAAAATACCCTAGCCATGGGAATATAAGTAAAAGCAAATTACCTTTGGTAACGTAATATCTGGTAGAGACACAGTCTAGCCACAGATTCATTGACTTTTGAATTCTGCCCAGGCGCCAATCTTTCAGCAGTACTTCTGCATGCCGGGGTGTTAGTAAGGCCTGCCTGACCAGAATAGTATGTTTGGTAATCATGTATTTGATTGGATTCTAAAACACGAAAAGAACGCAACTGCAATGTTTAAATATGCATAGACATTTTTAAACATTGTCAATTTATTAAAGTAATTGTGAAAACTTCAGAGGTGGCCTGATGATTCACACACCCCCCTCTCCCCCGAGATCCAATTCTATTCATTTGTTAAACAAGTGATCACCCTCAGCCTACCTGCAAGGTCCTGTTTATGAATATTTTTTCACTTTCACTATTTACAAGCCACAAAAATCCGAAATTCACAATTTACAATAGTTTCTCCAATGCATTTTGGGACGTCAATGACCTGCGACATTAAAGGTTTCTCAAAGCCCACTTCAATTTATTTTGGATGTTCAATTATCGTAGTTATGACAGCATCAATAACATGTGATACATTTTTGTGCAGCTGTAACCATATTGGGACTATGTACCAATTCCACATGGGAATAATACATTTGGGTTTATACAGCCCTCTAGTAGTTTATTTTTTTTACATCTTGTGTTAATCAATATTTGATATTACTGTTATACAGAAGTCTACATAATTTACCGCAGTAGTAATGCAGCAGGAATAATTGTGCTATTTTGTAGTATTGTCTTCTAGTGAGCTTGTGATAATGCAAGGGTAACTACAGCACAGTTCATAACATCCCATTAATTTATTCCAAATATATGCAGGCTCTTTCGGATAACATTTCATAAACAAAAGAAACATTTGTTAACGCATTTTAGACACTTAGGGAAAAAAAGTGATGAAAATGCGATAAGCTTTTCCTTGGCAAGACAGTGTTCAAGACCAGACAATAAATGCCCGTACTGCTATCATGTTATGCTTTTAATTAGAACTTGTAGAGCACTCGTGCACCAACAGGTTTCTTGGAGCTGGACATTTTTACTTTCCATTACGGGTTACCAGTTAGGAAGGTCCAGGTCTAGCTGTAAGCTTGGGTGAAGAGCCACGTCTTCAGCGATTTCCTAAAGCGAACGAGGTCTGACTCAAGTCTCAGTGGGGTGGAAGAGCATTCCAGAGTTTAGGTCATTGTATTGAGAAGCCTGACCCTTCTGTTCTTTTGAGTCTAAAGTCTGGTACCTCTAATAAGTTCATGTGCATGGTTCTTAAAGTACGGGGGGGAGGGTGTACTTATGGATTTTTGAAGAAATATACTTAGGGCGGGTCCCGTGCAAGGTTATAAACAATATACAGCCGGTTTTAAACATGGAGCGCTGCTCCACTGGGAGCCAGTGCAGCTCTTTTAGCAGCAGCTTGATGTGACATCGTCTGCCTTGGCAAATAATTTTGGCTGCTTGATTTTGTATTAGCTGCAGACAATGTATCTGGTTGCACTGAAGGCCGAGGTATATTTAGTTGGCATAATCGTTTTTTAAATATTTTTTTATTTTATTTTGAATGAGAAACAAAATAGCAAACAAAGCATTAATACACAATACACAGTGAATATCCATCCATAGCAGCACTGTAAAGCAATTCGAAGGGCAAAATGTCCTCAACCGGTGAGGCTGGGGCAGAGTTCGAATAACCTGGGCACAAAAGGGATACAGGGTCCCATTTACAGTGTTCATGGGTGTGAGAAGTTGGCCCGATATGCAGTGTTCATTATTCTAGTGACCACTATGCATCGGTCCAAACAACCCTTATGGTGATTGGTTGTAAGTCAACCTTAGACCAGCTAGCCTAGTAGCGTGGATACGAGCAGTCTTCGAGCTAAACTCTAGAGGGCGTGTTAAGCCAGCTGTTATACCATCACATACCCCTTGAACACCAAGTGAAAGGACACCACACAAGTGTTATGAAAATAAACAGTATATTTATTAGAATCACAACAGCCCTGGACTCTTTATGAGGACAGGGTACTAAGCACAGAACAAAACTCTTAGGAAAATACTTCAAGTGCACAATCAATACAAGTGCCCGAGGGCACGGAAAGTTTAGTGGTCTCGGGCGGATCCGATAAGGCAAGTCGGAAGCGAGGGACTCGGGACCCTTAAGTAAGGAGGCTATGCAGGCACCGAAATGCCGAGGTTACCTAGCCACGAGGGCTGCGGCTGCACAAGTCTTACGGGCGTCGGGGGTCTTCGCTGACGAGCCGGGAGCCGGAAGGAAGGAGTTGCTGGCCGGCGACCAGTGGAGATAGTTCGTAGAGATCCAAGCCTGGATCAGAGATCGATGATACCTGAAAGCAGAGGGGACCAAGTTCGTACTACTAGCCAGTAGTCAGAGGGTACCAGGAGGGCACCGGATGGTCGTCACCTCGACCAGGTGAGTGGGCGACGCTAGGCTCTGCAGTCTCACGGACCAGGAGGCGTTGTCGGCGACCAGGATGGAGGTGCGAGCTGTCCCACGAAGGTTGATGCTGTCGGCGTCGCTGGGCCCAGGATTGGGGCAACAAGCCTTGGCAGATTTCAGGCCCACGTGGTGGGCCTAAAATGGCGTCTTGAGTGGACCCGGAGGGTCCGGGGTGCTACTCTCGCAGAAAGAGCAAAGGCTAGTCTGGAGCAACCAGACCAGCAACGTTGGTTGTCGTTCGTCGTCAAAGAGTCACAAGCCAGCGGCTAGTGATCGGACAACGTGCTGAACAGCAAAGCAGAAGGGCCCCACGCAGATCGTGGAGATGCTGGGAGACTGCACTTCGGTGCTGGAGCTGCTCAGGGTCGGGGCTTCTCGGACCCCAGAGCACTCACCAGAGAATTCCTTCGGTGGTCGTGCTGGTTAAGAAAGCGTGCAGGTTTTGATGATGGCCGGCCCCTCGAGGTCTCGTCGCACCCACAGATCTCAGCTGAGCTGACGATGTGGGTAGAGGTCAGAGGTGCCAGGGAAGCCGGTTCTCGTCGAGCTGGGCAGTCGGATTCCTGAGGAAGGACTTGCAGCAAACCGCAGAGTTCTTAGATGGTGCCTGCGGACGCAGGGTGACTACTCCTTAGCCACAAGGGAGAAATCTTAAGAAGAGTCTCGAAGTCCTTTCGTAGAAAGTATTCTTGATTCAAAGATGATCTAATTTGGAAGGGTCCCCGCTCCGGCCTTTATCCTAAAGAAAGGGGTGGGTACATGACTAGGTCCTGCCCTAGGGGTGGGACCAGGAAGGGGGGTAGTTACACCCCTCTCCCCTGCCGGACTTTCCCCAGGTCAGGGGCTGCGCGCCCCTGGAACTGGTTCTAACCGGCAGATGCGTAGTGAGCACCGGGGTGCCACTCCGCAGTCACCTTCTTGTAAAGCCCTGCCTACCCAGGATACACAAAACCCTGTCTGGGATGGTGCGAACACCGCCCCGGACAGGAAACCCTTTGTCCAAGCTCTCCTCGCTGGAAGGACTCCCAGCAGCAGGAGGTCAGACTCGTGTCTGTGGTGGCAGCGGCCATTTTGTGGAGCTGAGGCTTCAGTTAACTTTAACTGGGGTTCACAGTTACGTACATGTCGTGTCCCTCTAGAAGGGCGGAATGCCAACCTCGTCGCCAGCATTGGTGAGGGGGCAGCATCCCGATTCGTATGACACCTTACTCGACATGTCTTGATAACGCGATACCGAAGTTACCGATATGGTACGCGTTATCATGGAACAGCCATTGGGTCTGGGTTCCGCAAGCTGCAACTGGGCTCGGCTCGTGCCAGAGCCCAATTCACACGGTTCCACACACTCTGCCTTCAGGATTGTTAAGGCCTGCCATAGGAGTGACTGATAGGAACTCGGGTGTCCATTTTAGGGTTAGATATAGGGATACTATACCTAAAGCAACGGGCGAGTACGCCACATTGCCCCAGCTGTCGTGTAGCCAGTTGTGTCAGTTTTAGATGGCCATCCAGGGGTGGCATAATACATGCTTCAGCCCCTGGTAGGCCCTGGGTGCACCGATGCCCTGAGTTACAGGGTCTGACAGGGTGGCCCAGTTCCAATTGGGTAATGCACCTAAGGTACACACATCAATTTAGCGAGAGAACAGCTAGGCTGTGGGTCTGATTAGCAGGCCCACAGCCCGAGAAAGTCGTAAACCAGTGAAACAAAAGCAAAAAGTCCGGGTGATCATAGGATTGCAGACCCTACTCTCCTACAATGGGTACCAGCATTGGGGCAAACATTACATCTTTCAGTGCTCCTGTCTCTACCTTTCTGGCAGCGAAACACAAATTTGCTAGCATTCGCGACAAGAATTTGCAATTCTATTAAGGACACGGAGGCGAGGATTATGCTTCTCAATCTTTACTAGAAGCTCACAGCAGCCAATGAAAATGCTTGCTTTTCATTCAAAATAACGTTAAACACTACATATCCCATCATGTCTCACATGTAGGCACGCCCCCCTAGTCCATAAGAGGCCTCTGCCTGTCGCCATTTTCCTCTTTCTTTCCGGCGAACAGCTCCAACAACAACTTGGAAAACTTTGTAACTCTTCCAACGGGAAGGATCAACATCTTCAGGCAAAATATCCTGGCATCCTCCGACCTTCAGTCGCTCTTTTTATCAGAACCTGGAAGAAAGGATATGAGACCGTAACCACCATAACCACTGGGTGGGCAAGCATTTATATATATATACATGCCGGGTGGGATAATCCTCGCCTCCGTGTCCTTAATAGAATTGCAAATTCTTGTCGCGAATGCTAGCAAATTTGTGATTCTATGTCAGGACCGGAGGCTTCTGATTATGCTTGTTTAACGCTTATTAAAAACTACAGAGGTAATATCCCCCACCGGCTTATGATAAAATGTTTTGAAAGTCGATTCTGACGACCAGTCTGCACTACGCATGATATCGTGAATGCTGGAACCCAACATGAATGACTTCGATGCCATGGCACCCCTGACAGAGTGCGCACCAAAAATGGTGATGTCAATGCCGGCTTCTTTCATAACATAACAAAGCCATCTGGCAATGGTGGCCGCAGCCACTGCTTTGAAAGGCTTTTGCAAGGCGATCAAAAGCTGCGAACAGCCCTGAGGCCTAATAGCCGCTGTACATTCCTCATAAGTATTTAGACAATGAACAACACATAACTTTTCATTCTCCTGAAATGCATTATAAGAAACATGAGTAGATAATGTCTTAGTGCGTCTAACAATCTGAAAAGAAACTCCTTCCGGAGTAAATACTCTACCTGTTAGCTCCAGCGCGCGTATATCCGAGGACCTCCTGCAAGCCGAAAGGCAAAGCAACATGGCTAGTTTGGCTGACAATTGCTTTCTGGATAGAAGGGAATTCGCTGGCCATTTGTCAAAGAGGTCTAAAACCAGAGATACGTCCCACAATCCGGAGTATTTTGGTTTAGGAGGATTTTCCACCCTAATGCCTTTAAGCAATTTGCACACGACAGGGTGCATACCTATTGGCTTCCCATCCAACTGGACATGGCCTGCTGAAATGGCAGATCTGAAGTTGTTGACCGATATATAGGCCAAACCCTCTGATGCCTTATCCGTCAGGAAATTCAGCACATGGGGTAAGTCTGCCCCCACGGGATCCAGGTGTCGTTCCACGCACCAATCCACCCAACCTTTCCAGGCCGAGGAGTACCTCTTCCTAGTGGAAGGTGCCCAGGCCTGCTTGATGAAATCTGCAGCCCTGCTCGAAATCCCTGGCACTTGCCACTGCTGCCTGAAAGCCTCCAGGCCATCAGCTGAAGCCTGCCTTCCATTATCAGAGGGTGCCTCTCCTGATGAGGGCCCAGCAACAGCGTCGTCGACTCCGGGTGGAGTCTGGGTAGGTCGCAGCTCCACTGCATCAGCTTGGGGAACCAAGATTGCGACGTCCACCAAGGCGTCACCATGACTACCTCTGCCCTTTGCCTGATCACTTGCGACATCGCTCTGGGTATCAGCAAGAAGGGGGGAAAGGCATACTGCACCCCCTGTGACCAGTCCTGGAGAAACGCGTCCGTCGCTTGCGCCAACGGATCCGGCCTCCAACTGAAGAATCGAGGGATTTGGAACGTCAGTCTCGACGCAAACAAATCCGTCGCGAACGGACCCCAAATCTCCTCCAGCCACTGGAAGATCCTCGGGAGCAACTTCCAGTCGCTGTAGTCCCTGAGGTATCTCGAGTTCCAGTCCGCTACCTGATTGGACTGACCCGGAAGATATTCCGCAATTATCGATATCTGATTGCGAAGGCAGTAATGCCAAAAGTCTTTGGCTATCTGCACAAGCATGGACGACCTCGTGCCGCCCAACTTGTTGATGTACCTCACTGCCGACACATTGTCCAGACGCAGGAGGATACAACAGGATGTCTGCTTCGGGGACAACGTTCTCACAGCGAACGACCCAGCGAGCAGTTCCAGACAGCTGATATGAAGGGAAAGCTCCTCTGGGGACCAGCTCCCTCCTGTGGAGATGTCTCCACAACGCGCGCCCCAGCCCCAGCGGCTGGCGTCGGACTCTATTGTGATTTCTGGGAGGGAGCCGAAGATCGCTCGGCCGTTCCAAGCGTCGACGTGTCCCAACCACCATTGCAACTCTGTCCTCACTTCGTGCGTGAGGGGAATGCTGTCCGAATACGAGAGGCCCTTCTGAAGATGCCTGATCTTCAACTGCTGCAGAGCCCTGTAATGTAGCGGGCCCGGGAATATCGCTTGGACGGAAGACGCCAGAATTCCTACCATTCTTGCCAGCGCTCTGAGCGAGACTGTCTGACAGTTCAACAATTCCTGATCTCCCTCTTCAGATCCTTTAGCTTGTCCTTCGGGAGGCACAGCTGAGCTATCACGGAGTTCACTGTGAACCCTAGGAAATCTATCACTTGAGAGGGAACCATTACTGACTTCTTGGCGTTTATCACAAAACCCAGATCCTGTAAAATAGTCGTGGTCAGCTGGAGGTGCCGCAAAAGAGTCTGCTGGCACTGATCCACTAGTAGGATATTGTCTAGGTAAATGATGAGGCGAATACCCCTCTCTCTGAGGTACGCCACTACAGGCTTCATCACTTTGGTGAAGCACCAAGGAGCCGAGGAGAGCCCGAAAGGCAGAACCAAATATTCGTACCATTGGTTTCTCCACCGGAACTGCAGAAATCTGCGATGCGGGGGAAAAATCGGAATAGAGAGATACGCGTCTTTCAGGTCCAGCCGGACCATCCAATCCCCAACCTGCAGAAGATCTGTTAATAGATGGATGCCCTCCATCTTGAAATGATTGTACGTCAGAAACTGATTGAAGTTCCTGAGATTCAACACCAGTCTGTTTCCGCCCCCTTTTTTCTGTATAACAAAGATATTGCTGCAGAAACCGTGAGGACCTTGAGGACTCGGTGCTATCGCGTGTTTCTGCAGCAAGGTCGCAATCTCCTCGTCTATAAAACTGGTCTCTAGTTGGGAAAAACGGAGAGCTGCGGGTACGCTTGACTGAACAGGACGCGAGTAAAACTCCAAGTGAAAACCCTGAACCGTCTGCAAGACCCAAGCGTCTTGTGTAAGTTCTTTCCACCGCCCCAGGCAGTGCTGTGTCCGCCCCCCAAAGGAAGAAGGGAAATATCTGTAAGTCTCACCTGAGCTCTGTTGGTGCTTGAAGTTTCCCCTGCCATTGTCGGATTGGTATCTGTTCTTGCTGAACCTCCTACGGGAGGGATAGAATGTTCCTCCACGGGTGGAGTCATAGTCATTCCTGCCCCTTCCGAAGTCGCCTCTATGGGAGCCTGGAGGACGTCCTCGGCCTGACGAGCGACCCCCGCCTCGTCCGGCCCTGTTAAAAACACCCTGGTTCAATACGCGCTTGATGCCCGATTGGGCCTTGTCTAATGCCGTAAAGGTACCCACGTACTTGGAGACGTCTTTGACGAACTTGTCACCAAACAATTGGCCCTCTGCAAGGGGCCCCGGTTCTGCGTCCGCAAGCTCTGTTAGGTTGGAATCCATTTTCATAAGCAACGACTTCCTTCTCTCCGCCGAGATAGCACAATTAGCGTTGCCCAACAAGCAGATGGCCCGTTGGGTCCATCCGGCCAACACGTCAGGGTCTATAGGGGTAGAGGACTCCTTGGCCACCAAGGCCATCTCCAAAATTTTTGCCAAGGGGCCGATGGCATCCAGCATCTTGTCCTGACACCCCTTCCAAGCCCGGTCTAATCCTCTTTTAGGATCCTTCGTGAACTTCTTTAAAAAGGTTAGAAGGCTGGGGTCTATCTCTGGGGTCTCCACCACTCGATTCGGGATGTCGGGTCTAGGGCATTCTGACCGCAAACGATTCCTTACTTCTCTGGGGAACCCCTTGCGCAAGTTCTCGTGAATATAGGCCGTCACTGCCGTAGGCGGCACCCAATCTTGTGACCTGGGGTGCATTATTTCTGCCGGGTCAAAGGTAAAAGGGGTATGAGCAGGCGCAAGGCTTTTGGCCTGCGCTGATTTAGCCTTTTTTGGAGGGTTGCGATCTTCTGAAGTGTCCGTATCGGTATCTGTGTTGGTACCAGTGTCTGTGTCTGTGTCAGTATCATGGACCCTACGCTTAGCTGTGGCTTTGCCTCCTGCGCATGAGCGGTCCGCCATGTCCGGTAAGGTAGCTAAGGCCTGAGTATGAGGCCAAGTGGCAGAGTCACCTGAAGGTTGACCCGAGGCCGAAGCCTCAGCTTTCTTTTTCTGTGGTTTGATGAAGCCATGTCTCTTGGCGAAACCCTCTAGTTGTCGTCTTATGGGACGAAGGGCTGAAGCAAGGGCTTGCTGCACCGTCTGTGGGACCGTAGTCTCCATAGCCCTATTAACGGAGGATTGGACAGACGCGTCCAAGGCACTAACTAGGTTGTCCTCCAAGGCAGCCGTCTGCCTGGTCTCAAAGGTCTCCTCCTCATTATATCCCTCATTATACTGGTCTTCTGACATCATGAGGTAATGGGTAAAGATCCCACTAGAGGCTCCTGACACCGCAGGTTCAGGCAAGGAGGGTCAAGGGGGGGGGGGGGTCAGCCCTTACAGCACACTCACCACTACAACCTTCAACCCCCTCAGCAAAGCTGTAGTCAATATGGGTCAGGGACCCAGGCCACCACCAATTCATTGACCGTGTGCACACTCACTGTAGGCCTTTTTTGTATTTTGCAGCCTCTCCAGGCGGTTATTGAGGCAGAGGGACACCTTCCTGACTCTACCCCTAAAAAGCGCAACTGAAATAGCACTCTGGGATCGTGCCGCGATGTGCAGCCCAAACGCGACTGAATCCTACTAGAAAAGGAGCCCAAATTCAACGCGTTTGGGCGCCCGCCGCGGCCGAGAGCCACCCGGCCTGAATCCGCGTCAGCAGCTACGAGGGGAAGCCAGCTGCGCATGCGCGAGACGCGTCGTCACTGAGGGGGCACTCCGGGGTAAACAAAGGATCAAATAATAAAATAAGGCATCCGTCTGCCTCCGGTCATCGACCGGAGCTACCTTCGCGCCGCGAGGCGCGTTCCCAAGCCACAATGAGGAACTTAAAGGAAATGAACGGTGGGCGCCGAGGCAACCCGCCGATGCACCGCTACTCCCCACAACAAACCGGGTATGTATTTCACCCAATATACCAAATATAGTCCCTCCTGGACAGATAAACCCGGTAAAATCAGTGCATTAACAATAATCAATACATGTATATCCACAACTGAACATCAGAGGGAGTAAACGAAGGTGCACTTAGCTCTGTGAGCAGCAAAGAAAGAGGAAGATGGCGGCAGGCAGAGGCCTCTTATGGACTAGGGGGGCGTGCCTACATGTGAGACATGATGGGATATGTAGTGTTTAACGTTATTTTGAATGAAAAGCAAGCATTTTCATTGGCTGCTGTGAGCTTCTAGTAAAGATTGAGAAGCATAATCAGAAGCCTCCTGTCCTGACATAGAATCCCCCTCCTCTTTTTTCCCCACCCACGTCTAGATCGTAGTATTCTATCCATGGTGCCCATATTTTCCGAAATTTCCGAGGGCAACCCCTAGCCTTGTATGTCACTTGTTCCGCCACCAAATACAAATCAAGACTTGCCATCCATTCATTAAGTGTAGGAAGTTGGGGGCCCTCCAATATTTGGCTATATCCAGTTTGGCTACCACCAACCCCAAGTTGGCCAAAATGAGTTTGCGTCACAGGATGTCCTCATCCGTGGGGATTTCTAGAAGGAGAAACTTTGGTTCCAGCTCTAGTTGGACTTCCAATATATTATTGAGCTCTGCCACAATCCTTCCCCAATACGTTTGGATTGCATTACATTCCCAAAGGGTGTGTATAAATGTTCCACTTTCTGTGTGACATAAGACCATCAGGATTCGGAGCCCTCCCTATTTTATCCAGACGTGCTCTGTTGAAATAGGTGCAGTGCAATATTTTGTATTGAATGAGGCGCAACCTATGTTTAATTGCTACCTCACTTGGATGCATGAGTGCCGATCGTCCATGACCCCAGTGGTTCATTTCCATTTGGCTCGGAGAGGACCCAATTTGTCAGGCATGTTATTGAGTAACGTTTTATAGGTATATGAAATAGCTTTAGCTGGGATCTCCTGCTGTAGGAGTCGACCCTCTATTGGGGCATATTCTGGTATTGTTTCTCCACCCAGCCCTTCCGCCGCCCATGCATGCTTCAGTCTGAGATATGAGTACGCTTGAGTGTCATGCAGGGGCGGCTCTAGGCTCATGGCGGCCCTGGGCAGGGAGCGTAGGTAGGGGGCCCCGGAAGAGGAGGCCCCAGAAGAGGCAAGAAGGCCATTGAAGAGGGGGGGGCGTCAGGGTATTTGGAAGTGGAGCCAAATCCCTGCCAGGGGCCGCCACGCAAATATGTATCCATCCTCAGAGGATTATTATATTAAGGATATATATTGGCGTGGTGGCCCCTGGGGTGTGGTGGCCCTGTGCAGGTGCACAGCTTGCACATGCCTAAGGCCGCCCCTGGTGTCATGGAGCTGATATCTGACCTGGAGTGAGTAAAAAGAGGCCAACACACCCTCTCCAAGACAACTCCCACTTTGGAGATACCAATTAAATCCCATTGCCTATAACCCCTTAGCTTTCCAATCTCTGTTAATCTATTTCCCTCCCATAGGGGCGTCTCTCTGATTGATTTTTGATCCCTGTTCATCTGCCGCTCAGCGCTTTTCCATGCCTCCAGCGTTCTCTGGGTTGCTTGTAACAATCGGCTACTTCCCTTACCTCCATAGATATAGTGTAGATGTGTTTGTTCGCTAAATTGCAGTCTCTCCCCAGGTGCATGAATCCATTAGTTGATTACAATGAGATAGGATGCTCTATAGTACGCCCTAATGTTTGGGAGGGCTAAACCCCCATTATACGGGTTCCTTTGGAGTGTTTATAGTGCAATGCGTGGATGGGCCCCATCCCAGAGGAGTAAGCGCAGTTTGTTATTTATACTTTTAAACATAGTTTCTGGTAGTTTGCTGTAGTTGTTTTGCAGGACGTAGAGCAACTGGGGAAGCGCGATCATTTTATACATAGCGGCCCTGCCCATAATCGTCAATGGAAGCCACCTCATCTCTTAACATTTTCCTGGAAGTTTGACAAAACCCACCTAAAGTTGCGAGCTAGGCCAGTTGTCACATCTGTGGTACTATAGAGACCTAGATAGGTAAAGCCCTCCGTCGACCAGTGCAACCAGCTAGGGGAGGCCTGTGGCTCCACCACAAATAGTAAGGGGGAAAGGGGGCATCCCTGCTTTATCACCCTTTGAATCTGCCAGGTGCTTGATAGAGCGCCATTTACCCAAACTCTAGCTTCTGGATCCGTGTAGAACAGTGCCACCCATTCCCTAAACCCAGAGCCAAATCCAAATTTCTCCAACGTGCCGGTGTAGAGCTGGTGGCCGTTCTTTCCAAGCTCAGGCACCTGCACTCTGGAATTCCATCCCCCTGACTGTGCGCAGTAACAGCGACCATTGTATATTTAGGAAGCCGACTAAAACCTGGTTCTTTAACATCCATCTAACTACACTCCTTCCTACTTTTAGCTCCACTAGCGCTGGGATGCCCTATTGCTGGGGCAGCCATGCGTGGTATAAGTTCCCATAACATAACATCTCATGAAAGGCCAGTGGACTGTGTCAAACGCTTTCTCAGCATCTAATGCAAGGAGCAGGTGAGCCTCCTTTCGATCACCATCCTTCCAGTTAGCCACGCGTCACAGGTTGTAGCTTGTGGCTCGTTTTGGCATAAAGCCAGACTGGTCTCAGTGTACCAGAAAGGTGGTCACAGTTAAGAGACGTGTCGTGAGGATGGTAGCCAGTATCTTGGTTTCTATATTTAACAATGAGATGGGACGGTAAGACCCACACTCGTCCGGGGATTTCCCAGTTTTAGGTATCACCACTACCACTGCCATTCTAAGGTCTGGTGAGAGCATCAAGTTTTCTTTGGAAGTCTGAAACATTGTAAGTAAATGTGGAGCTAGTAGGGTACTGTGCGCCTTAAAAAATTCCCCCGAGAGCCCGTTAGGGCCTGGGGTTTTCACGGTGTCCAGTCGACCAATGGCCTCTATGACTTCAGTCCGGGTAATATCTTCTTCCAATCTATCCCTCTCGGTTTGTGCGAGGCAAGGGAGTTCAAACTTTTCAAGATACTGGGTTAAACTAACAACAACAATAATGACCTAGGTTCCTGTATCTCTCAAATTCCATTCATTTTAGGATAAGAAACCACACTATTTTCTGTTGGTGGTTGGGTTATTTATTTTACCCATATATTTCAAATTCATTCATGTATGGTAAAAAGGAGGCAACTGTTCTCCACAGGTTTACACACAAAATTTACCTACAAACATTTAAAAAAATTACATACACTACTTCATACATTTGAAACAATTCAATAAGCCAAATCAATTCACAATTTTTACCACAATTACAGTCACTAATACAATGTGGACGAAAGCAACTTTTTTCGTACGGCCAATCAATTGCACTGCAAGTCTACATGAATTTGGACAATAAAGATGCTTTTCGCAAGGCTAATTAATTGCACTGCAAGTCTACATAAATTTAGACCACAATTTCATATCAATCCAACCCAGCGGTATTCTCGCTGTGCCACAGCGGTATTCTCGCTGTGCCTAACACCACTCAGCGGTATTCTCGCTGTGCCGACGCGTTTCGAGACACACTTATAACCTTAGTGTGCTCTCATCAGGGCATCCTAATACTCCACATTTCCGTGTATCTGCCAATGTGGTAAAGCATAATTTAACTGGGGCTTATATTAGACCGCTGTGTCCTGTTCAAAATATCGCAATGAGTCTTTTGCCAGGGCAGTAGCCTCATGTGACCCAGACCGAGTGAGTCTACGATCCAAAGAAGGATCACTCAGATCATGGAAGTCACCCCCAATAATGTGCGTGGCAGAGCAGGACTACAATAGGAGTTCCGGCAGTTTATCCAGCGTATGCTGTTGGGAGACATGGGGGAGCGTAGACACTGAGTGCCCACGTTGCGTGGTTCCATGTGCCCTGAATTGCTACATATGTGCCATCAGGGTCCTTCCATCTTTGAGTGACTCAGAAGGGGGTGATTTTTTGACTAGGATTGCCACTCGAACCTCGGGTGAAGCCTGCATGTGCCAAGGTGGTGTATTGCCCCCTACCCAAAAGTGAACAGTGTGGATCCACGAGATGCGTTTCCTGTAAAAATATTACATTCGTTTTTTAAGACAACGAGAAACTAGTCCACGTTTAATTTTGTTCCCCAACCAATTGACGTTGCAAGTCAGAACTGTGTAATCCGCCCGCAGCCATTGTGAAAGGAGAGTCAAAGCTTCCCAATCCAACCCGAGTCCCCAACAACGCCAAAATAGCGGCCTCTCTACTCAGTGTCTGTATTCCTGCAAACTGTCTGAACAAAAATACCCCCCCCCCCTCCCCAATAAACATACTTCAGAAAATTTTACAGTGTGCAAAACGTCCCCCCTCCCCACACTCTGTAGGCACCCCCACCACCCCTAAATGCGTCATCATGACAATACTGACATGGGTAAACCACCCAGAGGTCTGTAACCCCCCACCCCCAAATTACTCAACTATATGATATTACAATGACAACAACACACTGTATACTTCCCGTTCTCGGGCCAAGTGTCCCAAATATCCATCAGGCCTCTGGAGTCTCACAGCATCTCTAGGTGGGCGTCTGGCGCCAATTCGTCATTCCTCTTCACCATTGCTTTAATGCTGCAGCAGTCGGGGGTCGTACCCAGGAATATCTGGTCCGGAAGCCTCCAGCCGTTGGATACTTTCAAGGAGAGGATGCTCACTGTCCGCATCCCCGGATTCATTCCTTTTAGACTGGTCAGAGTCTCCATTGTCACTTGATTTCCGGGAGGATCGAGACCTGTGCTCCTGGGCAGTGTCCTCATCTGTTTCCGAAATGGTGGCTTCCTGTTCCCTATGCCTCAGGAACCTCCCTGGTGTAGCCATGGTAGCACTCCACTTTCTCAGCACTCATCTCCGCCGTTTTTCTTTAAGTCGTTCCACGCTGGGGCTTGGTCATTTCTTACTAGGCAGGGCTGCATCCACGGCTGATCCACGCCGCAGCCCCAGGCCGTTCGTCAATCCAGGACCACGCCTCCTCCAGTGTCTGAAAGCACTGAGTGGTACCTTGAAAGATAACTTTAAGCTCGTCTGGGAACAGTAACATGTATTGGATCCAGAGGGCTCAAAGTTTCGCCTTAATGGAATCAAAGGTGTGTCGCAGCTTTTGGACATCTCATGAATAATCCGGAAAACACCATCACTCTTGTGTTTTCATATTTAATCTCCCCCTTCTTGCGGATCTCTCGGAGTATGAGATCACGGTCTTGAAAATTCAAGAAATCGGGCTATCAGCGGCCTAGTGGGGGCTCTTGGCGGTGGTTGGACATTAGGCATCCGGTGTGCCCTCTCTGACAAAACATGATGAAAACTGTCTCCGGGAGATCGTCCTTAAGAAACGTCTGCAGGAAATGTAGCGGATCGGAGAGTTCGGCATTTTCCGGAAACCTATGAATCTCAGATTATTCCTGTGGGCTCTATTTTCCGCGTCATCGACTCTCCAGACCACCTCTTTCATAGTCAACACGAGTCCCGCCATTTCTGTACGTATGGATCGTGAGGTGTCTTCCAATTCGGAGATATGCTGCTCTGCCTCTGTAACCCTTTCGGAGACCCTTCGCAGGTCTTGGCGCAGGAACGTGATCTTGGTCCGTATTTCTGCCATCTTACCTCCAAGGCTTTTTCGGGATGGATGTATGGCCTGTAGGATCGTATCCGCGTCTGGGATGTTGCAGGACCTCCCTCTGCTGCAGTCTTCGCTGTAAGCACTTCAGTAAAATGGTCCAGCTTCCCTGGTTTAGATGTCTTAGGTTCCTTATCTCTAGCCAACTTAGGTGCTCTGTTAGCTGGTCACAGCCTGTCCGCTTCTCCCAGTTCCTGCCACCACCTTTGTCGCCAGGGGCGGATTGCCCATGCGTCTCCCCCTGGACTATTAGGGAACTCTCAGTGTGGCAATGTCTCTGTAGATGGGGCCTCGGAGATCTCGCAGAGGTATCTCCTCACTTCTCACTGTGTGGTGGACCAAAAAAAGGGAGGGGGGGGGTCTCAATGGTCTCCTCTCCTTGGATGCTGGTGCCACCCGCCGATCCAGTAACCAGTAGCACCCCCTCCGGTTGGAAGAATCTGCTGCGCACTGTCCGCCCACTGGGTAACTTGCAGTGCAATGCCCGTGGCGGCTCGCCACACATGTATTGTGTCAGG
The DNA here is from genome assembly GCF_964263255.1 of Lissotriton vulgaris. Taxonomy (NCBI): domain Eukaryota; kingdom Metazoa; phylum Chordata; class Amphibia; order Caudata; family Salamandridae; genus Lissotriton; species Lissotriton vulgaris. The sequence continues at coordinate 1,674,602,717 of NC_141695.1, read as the reverse complement.
ACAGCCCGCTGCACTCCCTGCCACTTCGCTCCAAACACAGTCTTGTCTCTGGGCAGTGTCCGCTTACCGAGCGTAGGTGGCAACTTAGCGCCTCACCGTGGCAGGCACCAAGCGGCAGTCAAGACCGCCGCTGACGATCTTCAATGCAGCCCACTATGCTCAAGGGTCTCTTCGGCCTTCACGAGCCCTGCCAGGAGAAGTGTTCTTGAAGAGGGGAACGCTGTCAGGGAAACCGAGGCGGGGGGCCTGCTTGGAGTCCTCGCCTCCATGGGCCAGTCATCTCCAGGCTTCTGCCTTCAGTGCAGCAACTCCGCTACACCTCCGACCGTGTCCCACCAATGGGGTTCTCGGTCCGCCCGGCCTCAGATGAGCTGGTGCCTCCGGCCCACTGTGTGGCTGTTATACTACAGTGGGGGTGGGAGGAGTGGAGCGCCAACCTCCCCCCTGCCAAGTCTTTTACCCGTCATTTCGTACTAGGGGCAAGCTGCGGTCCGGTACACTCTGGCCACAGGAGTTTCTCCATTCCCAGTCGGGCCTCCCTCCTCTCAGATGCCATGCAGCAGGTACCAGCCGCCGCGCTCCGTTGCTGGGGTCTTTCAAGGCGAACTGTGGGCCTCAATCACCGCTGCTGTTGGGAGAGGTTGGGACGCGTCTCGGCACCACCTGAAGCCGATGCGGCCGTCACTCCACAGGGTGCACCACCTCCGAACCAGACAAGCGCGTCCCCGAGCCGGCCCTAGCCTCCATTCACTCTCGGCAGGCCGCCATCTTGTAATGGGGCGTGTCGGGCGCCACACTACCAAAGCCTCAGATCCAGGCAGAAAAGACCCCCACACGTCTTAGCGGGTGCTCCCCCGACTGCTGTCGTCCTCCGACAACTATGACGTTAGTTCAGGGCGTCGAGGATCAGGATTATTGTCAGGATTAAGTCTGGGGCCAGTGGAACTCGCGAAGAGCGCAGCTAACCCGGACATGTTCTTGGCCATGCCCCCGGCATAATCGATTCTTGATAGGATCAGGGTGATGATTTGGATTCACACCTCTGCTGAAAAATCTTCTGATTTTCCTCAGTTTCCTCAGTTATAAGAGGCAGGCATAGGTGAGTGCTCCAAACTGCGTGTTCATGTTTAGATCTGAGTCCATGAGTATGCCTGGGATTATCAATTTTTTTTATATTAGTGCGGGGGGGGGCCTAGCTCAGTGGGCCGATGGGCGGGGGACCTATGCTGAAGTTTATTGTTAGGGATGATGATTTCGTTTTTTTCTGCGTTTTAGTTGTTTTTTGTTCATTCAGTTCATGATGAACAGCATGGAATTTTTGAGGAATTCTTTGGAATCTGTAGATTCATTTATGGGGAAGACCAGCTGCATATCGTCAGCATAGTTGTAGATTTGAATTCCCATCTGACATGGCACTACAATGAGAGGGCGGATATATATATTGAAGATGCAGAGATAAGGATGAGCCCTGTGGTACTCCACATTTCAAGTTTACTGTGCCAGATTTGTACGGAGACAGCCAAACTGACTGTTTTCTATCCGCAAGAAATTATTGAAACCAATTCAGGGCAGTACCACTGAGACTTGCTGCAGCCTTACGGTCCACCAAGATGTCATGGTTGACGGTATCGAAAGCTGAAGGCAGGACCAGGAAAATCAAGGCTTGAGTGCTGTCTACATCAGCCTTCCTCTTTAGTTCACCAATAACAGAATAATGGACTCAGTGGAGTGGGCTGTGCGGAAACCTGCTTGATGTGAGTCTAGAAATTGTTTTTTTCAATAAAGGTGCTGAGAGTTTTTGCTACATGTGTCTTTAATACTTTGGCTGAGAAGGGGAGGAGGGATATTGGCCTATATTTGTCCAGCCTCTGGGGGTCGACTGCTTGTTTTTTATGGATAAAATAATCACTGCTTCTTTAAAGGCTTGTGGAACTGTCCCTTGGGTTAAAGATAGATTCAGAAGAGAGAATGGTCTCTGGAAATGCTTTTAAGGTGGATTTTTGTATTTCCAGTGGACAGGCATCATTTGGGGAGCCCGATTTTATTTTGTTTAGGTACTCCAAGAGTTGATCTTGGCTTATGCACTGGAGGGTGCATGAGATATTGTCGTTAAGAAGATCACTTAAAAAGAACATATTTGAAGGAACATTGTGTCTGGAACCTGCTCTGCTCAGAGCAATCATACTGGAAGCTACGTAGCAAATGTTTCTCTTCTGTTCGCAAACCGGTACCTGTAATTCTTTAAAACTGTGCTGTATACCTTTTTTAAAGAAAAGCACATATTGTATTTGTTCCCTAAGTTTACATTATTTACAAGGAAGAACAAGTTACTTACTTTTGGTAACACTGTCTCTGGAGGACACTAACCACAGAGTCCTCCTTTTCGACTACTCTCCAGGCGCCAGAATGGATCGGAAATCCTTTTCCAGTATTCCCTACGCCCTGCTAGATGACACCGTGCAGCACTGCACTCTCTCTGAACCAACGCATACATGATAACGTGGAGCCACATACAGGTCACAAATCCTAAAAAAAGAAGTGGGGGGACTAACCTAGGTAGGCAATATGCAAGTGACATCACTGCGCACGACAGCACGGGGCACGACATCAAACATGGAATCAAAGGAATTTACATCATAGAAAGTGGTATCACAAGTCACGTCTTTACAGGAAGAGACAATACAAGAAGTGACATCAGATCTAAAGCCCTCACATATATGTTTAACATGTCTATTGTAGGAAGGTGGATATCTGACTATGGTTACCCCCAAACCTTTTGCCTGGTGTTTAGCTGGTTTTTGACTTTGTTGGCCTGGGATCCTGCTATTCAGGGCCCCAGGCTGATTGCTCTCTCCTTAAAATGGACTCCATGTACCTTAGGTGCATAACACAATTGGAATTGGTTCACCTTATAGGCCCCTGTAACAGAGTACCCAAGGACCCAGAGCATAGGTGTTTCCAAGGCCTACCAGTGGCTGCAGCATGTATTGTGCCACCCCTGGCCTGGCCTCCATATTTGACACAACTGGCTGATCACTCAGCTGGGGTAAGTTGGTGTAATCACCTCTTACTTAGATATAGTATCCCTATATCTAACTTTAAACTGGACACATATGTTCCTATCAGCCACTCCTATGGAAGGCCTCATCAATCCTGGAGGCAGAGTGCTTGGAAATATGTGAGATCGTGCTCTAGCATGAGCTGAGCCTGTCTGCAGCTGTCGGGAACCACTCCCTTAGCTGTTCCGGGATATTGCCATACCATATACTCTTAAGTGCATTATAATCCTCGCGGTTATTTGCTAACTTTGGTTTGGCTTTATCAAAACAGGTAGAGTAAGGTGTCATACAAATTGGAATACTATCCCCTCCACAGTTCTGTCGACGGGGATAGCATTCCACCCTTCTAGAGGGACACGACATGTGTGTAGCCTTAACCCCGGTTGAAGTTAACCAGGGCCTCAGCATCACAAAATGGATGCTGCCACCACAGACACAAGTCTGACCTCCTGCTGCTGGGAGTCCTTCCAGCGAGGGAGGCTTGGACAAAGGGTTTCCTGCCTTGGGAGGTGCGAGCACCACCCTAGACAGGGTTTTGTGTATTGGGTAGGACAGGGCTGAATAGATTGAGACATGCCCGGGGCACACAAGGTGTCCCCGTGCATAAGCCAGTCCAAACCGGTCCTGGGACTTTCCAGACCCAGGCCTGGCGAGGAGCTGGACAAAGGAAAGGGGGTGTAACCGCCCCCCTTCCTGGTCCCACCCAGAGGAGGGACCTAGTAGGTGATCCACCCCTCAGATTGGGAATAAGAGTGGAAGCAGTGCCATTGCACAGCAGATCATCCTGAAATCAACTTAACACGAAGATGATGACTGGACTTCGACATTCTGCTGCACAGAAGACTGAAGAGAATCTCCCTTGTGGCCTAGGAGTGGCCACCCTGTGAAAGCAGGTACCAACCAGCGAATCGACGTCTGCTTTGCCGCCGCCTCCCGCCGGAGCCGGAGCCCAGAGCCTGACAAGATCCAGACTCCCAGACTTCTCACAGCCAGATCCACAGTCCCTGCAAAGAAGGGACCCGTGGAGGCACCGAGAGACGTGGGCCCGGACCTCTTGGAAGACCCCCGAAGAGCTGACGGCGCAGCATCAGAGGCATCCTCGACGTTGTGCTTTGGGGACTGAGAACCCCCACCACCAAGCAGCCCTTGCACCGAAGATCAGCTCCCCAGCATCTCCACGATCTGCGTGGGGCCCTTTTGCACTGTGCCACTCGACGCGCCATCCCGGCCACTAGCCACGTGGTCAGTGGCCATCTTGGCGACGAAACCGACGAACTACACTGCGGGTCTGGTTGCTCCAGACTTGCCCTCACTCCTGTAGAAAGGAGCACCAGCTCTGACCTTGCTGGTCCGAGTGATAAGCCTTTTTCGATTCCTACGTGGCTTGCATTAGCCAAGGCCTGTTTGCTCTGATCAAGTTGCCGACACCGCCAACAGCGAGAAGCCTGCGTGGGACAGCTCGTGACCGACTCCTGGACGTCCTCGACCCCTGGTGTCCACGTGGCTGTAGAGAGAAGCTACACCTCAACGCCTGTTTGCACCAGACATCGCCTGGTTCCAATCTGGTTCTACGGTAGTCACTGGCTAGTGACTTTGAACATTGTCCCCTCTGCTTTCAGGTCTTTACAACTTCAGATCCACCCTTGGATCCACCGGAACTCTTCACATCGAGCCGCCTGCAGCATCTTCAGCTCCAAGCACCATCGACCAGCGTGACGAAACCCGACACTACTTCGACCCTATGCACCCGCTTCCTGTGGGTGAGGTAACTCAGCTCCGCCGGTGTTCCTACACTGGTACACATCTCTAGGGCCTGTGTCTCAAGTTTCAGCTTTCTAGGTCACTCGGAAGGTTCCGAACTAACTAACTTTGTACTTTTTACGCACCATAGACTTTGCATTGGTGAGTGAGTGCACTTTAAATACTGCACCCGAGTCCCGCGGGCCTTTCCCGACTTAGTCACTGCTAGTCCCGAACAGCTCCAGCGATTCCCAAGGTCCTAGGCCTGTTTCCTTTTAGATTGGTATCTCTTATACCACTTTCTTAGTATATGGTTTAGGTGGCCCCTAGGGCTCATCCATATTGTGCAACTTTTGTGTATTTTAAACTGTCTTGTGTTTAACGCTTGTGCTTCTGGGCTCATAAAGAGTTCAGGGGATATTTGTAGTTAATAAATATATATATATTTTCAATATATATCTGTGTGGTGTCCTTTCATCTGGCATTCAAGAGGGTTGTGTATGGTAATACAGCTGGCTTCACATGCCTTTCAGAGTTTAGCCTAAGACTGCTTTGTCCACGTTACCACTAGGATAACTGGTCTATAAGGTTGACTTACAACCAATCATCATAAGGGTTGTTTGGACTGATACAAAGTGGTTCCAGAATTGGAAACATCATATCAGGCCAACTTCTCACATCTATGATGTTTACGTTTGAGAGCATTGCGTGGATAATAGCACAGTGAGCTACAGAAGATATGTGATTTCTACACCTTGCAATCCCCCAGTTTTATGTAACCCATCCTGTACATTCATTTACAAAGTATATAATTTATTGTACATGTAATATGCATGCGTTGATGTAAAGCGCTCCGAAAGCCTGCATTGGGATGAGTAGGGCTATACAAGAAAAAATAGTGGTACTTAAATTATTAAAACGCCTCCTGAGGGGAAGTAAGCTATATATAAATGCAATCTGCTTTGTGCAAATACTGGGAAAGACCAACACATCTGATTTTCTTACAGTGCATGCATATCTCCCAAGCAGGCACTGAACAAAGTGAAAATTGCCTCAAGTATGTGTTAAGTGCTAACAAGATGGGAGCCTTTGTTTCCCCTCCGCTTCAATTGCATCAGGTGTGAGTCTCCAGACTGCTCCTAGCCAGGAGACTGACCAAAAGGGAGCCTGATGACCCCTCAGATTCAGCCTTTGTTATGGGCCCAGCAAGTGTCTGAACTAAGAAAGCCTTGTCCCCGCCTGTACATCATTGCTTGTTGAAGATGGAAAGCAGACAACGTGCAGGCACTGCTGAAAGTGTTCTGGTGGCAGGAAATTACATCTGGAGAAGTTCAGCCAAAACCTTGGCAGGGTGGACGGCGTTCAACCTGTGAAAAAAGTAGGTGGACGTTGTCCACGAGTGTGTACCCCCGACTCGTGCCCTGGCCACATACAAGTGTCACCCCTGGGCACCAATGTCCGTTCTAAACCCCAATTTTCGGGAAAAAAAAGTGGAGAAGGGAGGGTGCACTGAAAGTGCTTGAAGCTCACTCGTGATGAGCTGAAGACCGATTTCAAAGTGAAGAGAGGCAGTGAGCATCTATGCATCAGCTTCAAAGACGTTCACATACGAAAAGTTAAAAACAAATTAAGGTCCCACTGTGGCATCGCAAACGGTTTGGGAGGAAACATGTCAAACCTTTTATAAACCTAATCATAACTGGTGATTTAAATAACAGTCTGGTTGCTAATGTAGGAAGGTCAAAAGGGCTAACAACTTAAAAAGCGCCCACTGCAAACCTTTGGTAGGCCAAAGACAAAATTAACAAAAGAACATCCCACTGCTCGTATTGTAATGGGTCAAGTTTGCAGATACCACACCAGGACACAAATCTGTGCTTGCACCTGGCATACAAAATAAGTAACTTACCTATACACTGTGGTTCTCAAGTATTGTTATCTTTCATAGATTCATATGCTTGTATCTTCCCAGTCGTCATGGTGGGAGTCTCGCAGTAATTAGAAAAGAAGTACCATGGAAGTACTTAAACATCCAGAAGGAGAGACAAACTTCATAATGTAGGCCCAAACTTCGGCCAATCACAGACCAGCCCGAGGGTTGCATGTGAATCTATGAAAGTTAACAATACTGAATAACCACAGTGTACAGGTAAGTAACTTGTTTTTTCTCCAGTATTAAATATTTAATAGATTCACATGCTTTTATCAGAGTAGTTAGCAGTGTAAAAAAACACAGGTTGCGGCTAGGTGAAGCCCTTCTTTTGCCAGAAGAGACATATTACACACGTGATAATCATTACAAATTATGCATTAAAAACTAACCATAAACGGGGGAGTGGCTGGCCGAGCTGCGAAATGGCTGCTTCCTAAGCGAGCTCCACCGGCTGGGAAGTAATCCTTCATTAAATCCTTCACACGGTGAAGCAATAGCAGTGATTGCAAGCCTCCCTGGGCTGGGGGAACACTGGTGCCTGTGGTAAAACTAAATTTACGGGCACCGACGCTGGCGAGCTGAAGTTGCAGGCGGCTGGGCTGCATGGCGGCTGTAGCGCAAAGGCGAGGTCTAGGTAGAGGCAGGGCTATCTCCAAAATTGAGCCCGCGGCTGTGTGGGTCTACCGTGTCGGGAGTGCCCAGGTCGGCGGGCGGCGGTGCTGAGGGCCGCAGGAGGAGACTGCGTGTGTGGAGACCCCCGCCGGAGCATCTCAGAATAAGGCGCCACCAGCACCGGAGGATGACCGAGACGCCATAAGGTGGTGAGGCGAGGAAAACGGCTGGCGCCATTTATAATCTCTATCCTGATCCCTGTTGGGTGGTGCATTGAGGAGGCGGCGGAGACGGTTGGGCCGCACAGTGGGTTGAATTGAGCGCCCTCAACCAGATGCCGAGACACTGGGACCCAGAGGCGTGCTGTGCTAGCGGTCGGAGCTGCTGATCTGCCGCGGCGGAGCGTGAGAGCGGAGCGCTGTGGGAGACGCACTGACCTGAGACCGTGATTACCGGCCAAATGGAAGACTAGCTGCGAGACGGTGAGGAGACTAACTGCGGGCTGGTGGCGGATTCTGCATTCTCCCCCGGCGGTTGTGGCATACCTGGAGGTACAGGCTGGTTCAAGTGTATTCGAGATATGCGTTGACTCTGAGGCAGTGGGCATTATGTAAGGTTCCTCAACCACGCACACATACAGGTTAGGTACACCTATATTGGGGGTCAGCTATACCGCAAAAACTGTGCTAATGCTGCCTGCATAGATTGTATGGACCAGGCGAATTCCTTGCACTGCAGCTGTGACGGAGAGAACAAATCCAGACCTGAGGGCAGGAGCGCTGGATGTAGAGTTCGGGAAGGATACGGAACAGGGAGACTGTTGAGGCTGAGCCGCATTCGGGTGTACAGCAGTTGTGATGCCCGGACAGATGTGAGCAGGTGTTGGATGGGAACCCTGTCTCTCCCTGCTTGTGGGTCGACCGAGTGCCCATACCATTGAGGATACATAGAGCCGAAGAAGCTGCCTCTACCTACAGTGGAACACGGCATGAGACGCTATTACTGCTAGATTTGGTGAGGGGAGCTTGGTGATGAGAAGGAAGCTGGGGAAGGTGAACTGAGAACTTGCAGTGGTGGTGCCCTGATCTTTGACGCTGTGGGTGCCCAGCTCACATGCAGCTTAGAGAGTAGCAGAAAGTGCTGCAGTGGTGTGGTGCGGGTATAGGGTGCATTGCTAACTGCTGGCGACATGGGCAAGTCCGACACAAAGCAGCCCAAGATAAACTTTGAAAATAAACGCTCTATCAGGCACACTGACCAGGACCCAGACGTGCAGGGCGACCCGAGCCAAAGCTCACAGTCGGAGGATCAGGGGGAAGATCTGCGAACATTAATGCTAGAGATGCACTGCAGTCTGCGCAACAGACACAAAGCTGGAAACTTTGACCACACAATTGGAATCCGTGAAAACCCAGGTGACCACGCACAAGACCAGGCTGGACAGGTTGGAGAACAGGCCCACTGAATTCCATGAGTTTCAAACTGAGACGAAGGAATTACTGCATATGGATAAATTATTATGCATCATTAGGGCTAAGAACGATTATTTGGAAACGCAGTCCAGAAGGAACAACCTCAGAATTACTGGTATTCCAGAGACCACTGCTATTTCTAAAATGAAAGTATTTGTGTCGGAGCTCCTGCATGAGCTGTTTGACCCACACCTGTCTGCAGTGTTAGTCATTGAGAGAGCTCATACGTCTCTGGGCCCGAAACCCCCTGTCGGCGGTACGCCACGACCAATACTAGCCAAACGTCTAAACTACCAGGACAGAGACCTTATCCTGCGTTTGGCAAGAGAAAAGGGGCAAATCAACCACAAAGAAAATAACATATCTTTCTACCCAGATTTCACCCTGGTGGTGCAGGAAGTACGCAGAGAATTTCTCCCAGCTAAGCGTATTCTCCTGCAGGCGCAGATCCCTTACTCCCTGCTTTACCCGGCTAAATTAAAGGTCTCACACGATGGCACTGCCCACTATTTCACAGATGCTAAATCTGCCCTGAAATTTGCTGAATATGTTGGCAGCAAGAGACCTAAAGATGCCAAAGCTGAGGAAGGACGCTCCGATGGCCAACTGAGTGAAAATGACTGAAGTGTTACTAGTCTGATACATAGGCTAGTTGTAGTATTTTCAATGTGCCTTGCTGATTTTCATTGCCTGTTAGGAATGGTTGGCCCCTGGTGGTTTATTACAATTAAACGACCCGGGTGCTGGTTCCTAGCAGCCCAGGGGCGTTGTATTTGCATGATCCTTAAGGTTCACCAGATGCCGCATGTTGCCCACCCACATTACTCCCAGCCACCCTGTGAAAAAAGGGGAGTCCGCCGGCTTAACCTCGCCCTCTTTGGAAGTTTCCCTATATTCTGTTTGAAAATTTCCACAGTTGGACTTTGGGAGGGTTGGCTACAACCTAACTGGGGGGTTGGAGTGGGTGGAGGGTGGGGGTGGGGTTTGTTTGGTTTTATGTCAGTATGCCGATTTCGAACGCTTTGGGGTTACACACTGGAACTTTAATCATCTGTGGGGGTCAGACAGGAGAGTTGGACATAGGTGCTTCCTGTGGGATCCCACACTAATGCATTGAATATTCTTACGTAGAACGTTAGGGGGTTGAATGATGGGAGAAAGGCCAGACTGGTGCATACCTATCTGACGAGACACAACATTGACATCTGCTTTATGCAGGAAACACACCTCCATGTAAAGCCAGCACTTCGGCTATGCCACAGCAGATGGGGAGAAACATTCAGTTATCTACTCTAACTACGCGCAGGGAGTGGCAATACTTATTCAGAAAGGGGTGGACTGGCGGGGAGACACTACATATATTGATCCTGAGGGGAGATGTGTGATCTTGAGTGGGCAACTGGGCGGTGGATCTGTAGTATTGGCAGCTGTGTATGGCCCGAATGTCAACTCCCCTGACATCTGGTCAAGGATCAGGTCCAGTGGCTGCAACACAATATGTGGCGGCGACTTTAATGCCATATTAAATGAAGATTCCGATAGACATGGTTTGGCTCGTCCCCTACATCCTCAGGCTAGTTCGGCCCTACAAGATATCATGGCTGATGGCGATCTATTGGACATTTGGAGGCTCCGGCATCCCGGGCTCAGGGAGGGGACATGTATCTCGAGCCAGCATGCGGCTTGGTCCCGTTTAGACTTTTGGTTAGTGTCGCGGGATGTTGCCACCTGGACGCTTGAAGTGACCCACCTGGCACGCTCGCTATCAGACCATGCCCCTTGCTTACTTATCTTTGCCTGACTCGCACTGCATGCTTTCGCTTGGCGACTGCCCCCGCACGCACTACTGGATGAGGCCTTTAAAGAGGAGATCAGATCTGATAATATAGAATATTTTGCTCTTAATTCTGGATCGGTAGACACCGTAGCCTCGTTATGGGAGGCATTTAAAGTTGTGATTAGAGGACAGTGTATAGCGGGTGTCCTTAAAGCCATCAGGGGAACTATAGCAGACTTAGAGGGACAGATAAGGGAACTTGAGGGCCAATTCTATTCTAAGATCAACCCCGCTGCGGCTGCACAGCTGAAGGCGAAACTTTTGGAGTTTGAGGAGTCGTTGCAGAGGGAGGTCAAATGTTTAGGCAAATATGCCGAGGCACACGCTATGGTGAAGGGGACAGACGGGGCCGAGCGCTGGCGGGTATGGTTCGTCCATCTAGTTCCACCGCCTTTGTACACGAGATAAACGGTGCTAGTGGGGACATTATCAGGGGCCAGTCAGAGGTTCTCAAAGAGTTCTACATGTTCTATTCCTCCTTATACACAGCCACCCAGACATCAAATCCAGAAGGCATGCAGGAGTTTCTGGACTCTTATTGGCCTGGTGTGGTTTAACAATACACACAGAGTTTACATGGACCTCCCCATTACGGTTGAAGATGTGACACTGGTCATAAAAAGCTTGCCACTAAATAAAAGCCCCTGGACCCGATGGCCTGACGACCGCCATTTACAAAACGTACGCAGAAGAACTGGCCCCCAGACTGCTCGCAGTCTATGAAGAAGCTCTAGAGACAGATTATTCCGCCATCCATGAGGGAAGCAGTGATTATGACAATGCTGAAGCCAGACAAGGCAGGAACAGAGGTGGACTCGTACAGGCCATTATCCTTGATAAATGTAGACGTAAAAATCTATGCTAAAATGCTAGCGAATCGATTTCAGCCCCCCCTCCCTATGATTGCTCTCCCAGATCAGTCGTGTTTTATCCCTGGGCGGTCGATATCACACAACCTGCGTACATTGCTCTCAGTACTGCACTATCTCCACCCGAGTGTTCATGCTGCTGCCATTTTTTTTAGACGTGACAAAAGCGTTTGACACGCTTGAGTGGACACATCTGTTTACAATATTAACGCGTACAAGATTTAGGCGTCTGTTTATACAGCGAATTTGACTACTGTATACAAAGAATCTAGCCCAGATCAGAGTCAATGGTTTAACATCTGACCCATTCCAGATATCGTGGGGCACGAGACAGGGTTGCCCTCCATCCCCCTTACTCTTTGGTATTGCTATGGAACCCCTGGCTGCACGGATAAGGCAACACCACACTGCAAGGGGAATAGGTTTCAGTACCCCAAGCTTACTAATCTCCCTCTATGCAGACGATATGCCCTGTACATTCTAAACCCCGAAGAAAATCTAGACCCTGTTCTTCGTGAGTTCATCAGATTTGGAGGGCTAGCAGGCGTCTCCATTAACTGGGCAAAGTCAGTAATTATTCCATTGACTGATGGTACCCCAGTGGTGACATGAGTTTCCGCTGAGATGGGAAGCAGAGGCAGTCAAATATTTGGTAGTGTGGCTGAGCCGTAGTATGCAGGAGATTTGGAACTTAAACTTTGGTAGGGCATATACTTGGTTGGAAGGTAAGGCTGCAATTTGGTCTAAACTGCCCCTATCCATTGCTGGGAAAGTGGCGCTGACAAAAATGTTTTTTTGCCAACATTGTTATTACTGTTTGTAAACGTACCCATCCCCCTCACAAAACACTTTTTTTACATGCCTAAGATCTCAGTTGCTTTCCCTGGTGTGGGCGGGTGGACAGGCCAGGGTTTCGTGGGATCTATAAACACTTCCATTGAGACAGGGTGGCTTGGGTGCCCCAGACATGCAACTTTATGAACTATGTGCCCAGGCCCAGTTTCTCCAATTTTGGGTACACCAGACGCCATACCAGTGGAGGGGGAAATTGACGCAGTGGCACAGTTGCCACTCGAGGTGGTGATGTACCAGAGGTCGCAACGTCCCAGGGGAGATGTAGACACGGCAGGTACCCTGCGATGGCCGTGGCACGCGCTTCGGAAGAGAGCTAACATCCCGGTGCTATATGCGCCATCTAGACCACTAGCAGATAATCCCACGTTACCCTGCATAGAAGGTGGGGTTAGGAAAACCCTGGTTAAGAACATACCATTACACACTTTTGCTGATCTATATCCAGATGGCAAATTTAGGCCCCCCCCTATTAAGACTGAGGATCGAGATGTGTCCTTCGCAGAGCAGTTTCTATATCACACATTGAAAACTGCATGTCGAGCACTCAAAGCGGGTTTTCCCGAAGCTCCCCCGATACTGCCAGCTTTAGAGAATATACTGAAAACACCCTCCTCACCTAAACTAGTCATGCGCTTATATACTAGCATGCAAAACACTGCTCCGATAGTTCGGCCACAATCCCTATATCAGTGGAATAGTGAACTTGACCCTCCATTGACAGAGGAGCAGTGGGACTTCTGTTGCAGGCAGCTAACCGAGCTCTCCCCAAATTATAGGCTTTGTCTGATTCATTTAAAATG
>NC_141695.1:1674584540-1674587040 GCF_964263255.1 Lissotriton vulgaris | reverse complement strand
TTGTAAAATACCGACCATCATCAGCAATAAATAGATAAATATGCATAGACAAATCAATTCATAATTACACCTATAATTAAAACCTTAAAATGGTATATACAGGCTAAAATTGATTTATAAATTGTACATATCTACAAAACCATCACAGTGAATATTGTTGCTAAAAGATGGTATGGCATAACAAAACTTAAGAATTCATCATAATAAATATATATCTAAAATCCATAAAACATGCTAATTCATAATGCAATTAAAATTGGACCACATCCTAAAATATCGTGTATGTCCCCAGTAGACCCACTATAAGCATGTGTAAAGATCTTCAGTGATGTTAAGGCCTGACGGGTGTTTGGTGTTCAGTGCAAGTATATAGTGAGTCTCGAGGCGGCGAAGTTTATCCTCTCTGTTGCCGCCTCGTCTACTTGCCGGTACGCAGTCTATTACATAGTACCTAAGTTTGTTACTCTTGGGAGTCGTGCTTGGCTTTAAAATGTCTCGCGACAGGGTAGGTATTATCTTGATTGTCAATTGCTCTGAGATGTTGGAGAATTCTTTTGTGTGCGGGATGTTTAGTGCTCCCAACATAGAGCAGCTCACATGGACAAATCAAGACATAGACGGCGTATTCAGTTTTGCATGTTAACACCTTATCTATTTTATGTTCCCTCCTGTCAAATGGCGAGCGGTAGCAAGATTTGTTGAATGCTTGTTGGCAAGCCTTGCATACCTTACAATTAAAAAAGCCTGTGTGTGTTTGATACCAGGCTGTCGACTCCAAGATCTCTGGGCTGGTTTGCACCAGTTCGTCCCTCATAGACTGCCCCCTACTATAAGTGATAGATGGTCTTTTTGGAAGATCGCTTCCTATCACCGGGTCACTGAGGACTAATGGCCAATTCTTGCTGATGATGGACTGTATTTGTTTGAATTGTGCGCTATACTGCACTATTATCCTGAATTCAGGTGGCTTAGTGACTGTAGCATTAGCTTCCAGCGGCAACTCAGGATGTCTTAACAGCAGTTCGGATCTATCTTTTAATTCAGTTTTTTGGATAGCTGCATCTATAATTTTACTTGAGTAACCCCTCTGTAAGAATCTGTTTTTACTCTCTTTGTGCGTCTCTCAGGTCACTCTCCCTGCTATGTATCCTTTTAAGCCTTAGCATTTCCCCGTACGGAATGCTGTTCACTAGATGTTTAATATGTGAACTTTTGGCATGCAGGGTAGGGTTCCCTGCGGTGGATTTACGGTGTAGTCTCGTCTCTAGATTGCCTTGTTCAACAAACACTTCTGTGTCTAAGAATGTGATAGATGTTTTACTTATAGTGGCAGTAAACTGGAGGTTCAGATTGTTTCTATTGATGTTAGTTATGAATAATTCTGCTGATGTTACATCCCCCCTCCAGATGACAAACAGGTCATCAATGAAGCGTAACCAAGTTACCACCCTGTTTTGCATTGTCTCTTCGTGTTGTACCATGAGGACCAGCTCCTCCCAATAGCCCATGTGCAAGCACGCGTAGCTAGGAGAGAAGCTGGCCCCCATGGCAACACCCTGTAGCTGCCTATAGATCATATTGTTGAACATAAAAACATTGCTGTTTAGACAAAACTTTGCCATATCCACCTACATATTGTTATGCTCTGTCATGTGGGCTGTGCTCTTTGCAGGTAGAAGTTCATGGCATTGAGGCAGTCTGAGTGTATGATACTCGTGTATAGTGAACACACGTCTAGTGCGATTAGTAAATAGTCCTGGTTCCATACAATATTCTTTAATTTATTCAAAAAAATCGCTAGTATCACTTATATAAGACGGCAGTCTTTTTACCTCCCCCTGCAGGAAGAAATCCACATATTGTGACAAATGTTCAGAGCAGCTGTTCCTAGCTGAAATAATGGGACGCCCAGGAGGATTTAGCGGGTCCTTATGCAGTTTAGGCAAAAAGTACATTGTTGGTACAATGGGATGATCGTTTTTAACGAACTTGTGTTCAGATTTGGTAATCAGGCCCTTGGCTTTCCATTTGGACAACTTTTTATAACAGTCCATATATACCGCCTTTAGTTCCAATCCTGTAAATCTGGTGTAGTACTATCATTAAGCTGCAAGAGAGCTTCTTTCAGATACATTTCTCTGTGCATCAACACAATGTTTCCTCCTTTGTCAGAGGCACGAATTATAAGATTACGATTCTTTTGCAGCTTGACCATTAGAGCTCTGTACTCTGCCTTCTGTTTGTCATACTTATGTTTGCCTCTGTGAATTTTGATATTCAGATCATTCAGCTGATTGGTTACTTCGTCATGGAACAAGTCTATAGAGTCTTTGATCATGACTGGATTAAAGGTTGACTTGGCTTTGAACTTTGTGGGAGGTTTCATTAGCCCTAGCAAATTGACGTTGAGCCCGGAGGTTCCCGATGTCGATTGTGATTGTGCCAGACCACATTCGTTCTGTGAATTTGATTGCCACATTTCATCAAGTTCCTCCATTAG
>NC_141695.1:1674559540-1674572040 GCF_964263255.1 Lissotriton vulgaris | reverse complement strand
AGTTTCCTAACAGAATGGTTCAAAGCAGGGATCGAAATAGCCCCCCGCCACACTTTTCGTGGGATCATATGAGACCACGCAATTAGGCACCCCGGAACTTTCCTCGCCAACCAACTTACGGTGGAAAGCATTGCCTCCAGGAGAAGTCGTCTACCGGTGGTGACCAAATCATTGCCCCCTAAATGTACTATGACTATAGACGGCGGTGACCTCATCCGCCCTAACAAACCCTCAAAGTAAGCTTGAAACTGGTCAATACAGAGACCGCCCCTTCCGTAGAAGGACATCCTGTACCCGTATTCCCCAGCTACGTCAATCATGTCACCTGCTTTGAATACGTCTGCGGCACGCCTCACGTATGAGTGGCCCACGACCCACACCTCCTTTCTCACAGCCGGTGATGTCTGACCGCTGGCCCGGTGTTGGGTCGACTGCATAGTCCGCCCCGCCTCGAAGGCTTGCGTAACTGAAAACCAAACAAAAGACAAGAAGCGTGAGTACATTGTTACAGCTTCACAACATGTGCAACCGCACATACCTCTTATAACAATTGGAGGACCAACGCCCCACTCGTTTTACTTGTTCCACATTAAGACCCCTGGCTGCAGCTTCAGTGGCAGCCCCTATCCGAAAGGAATGGGTCCCAAACTCACCCGGGTCCAAGCCTGCTGCGGTAATTGACATCGCGAGCACCCGCTGAAACTGAAACTTTGTCAGTGGGGTGGCGTCCGCGTGTCTCAACATTGTCCCCCCCCACGATGCCACCCTTTGTGCTAGGTAATCCTCTAAACACCTCACCGGACACATGGAGGACCCTGGAATCCTGCGAATGACTATGCAGTCTCCCACCCCACTTTGATCGGTTTTTGACTTGACAAAGGATACCGTCATAGTCTCACCCCTGATCTGAACGTGTTCCCGGCACAAACCCCCCGCCACATCCCGCTTGCTCCTTGCCACCAGCTCACTTATCCTCATAGCCCCGTGAAATGCAAGCGTAAAAGCGGCTCGGAACAAACAGGCCTCGAACTGAGACGAGCATATGTCGGGGAGTGTGGCCAGCAACTGGGACAACCTATCCAGACCTATCGGGCGCCTCTCATCTACTCTGCGACCCTCAAGGCGTTGCCACCCACGCAGCGCTTTCTGTACAGCAAAAGACGCTGTCGGGTCCTGGATATTATGAGCCCTGGCAACAAAGGAGATGGCAGCACGATGCCTCTGGGCTGTAGCCACCGACTTCCCAGCCTTACGCAAGGACATCAGAAAATGTACTACCCAATCCTCATGCCCCCAAAGTCCCCCTCTCTCAGTCCCCAAAAAGGCCAAATAAGCCCGAAACGCCCCTTCGTATGCCTTCCTCGTCCTTGGTGCTAGACTCTCTCCCACGAGGTAACGAAGTTCGGGGCACCGAGAGACCAGAGAGCTTCGGGAAAGGGTGCTGGCTCGGGGTCCGCTGAGGGAAGGAAACCCGAGAAAGCCTGCATTTGAAAACGAGACAGTGCATCAGCAGCCTGATTCATCACCCCCGGGACATGTTTTGCTCTGAATACCACGTTCAGTTGCATACACAGTAAGACAATTTCTTTAAGCAGCCTCAAAATCATTTTACAACGTGCTGCCTGACTATTAATGCATTCTACAACGGTCATATTGTCAGACCAAAATATGACAGAATGATTTTTGAAACCATCGGGCCAGGATCTGAGGGCCACCAAAATAGGAAACAGCTCAAGGAAAGCAATATTACTCGTCAGCCCCTCATCGTGCCACCATGTTGGCCACTTTTGTGCCGACCATTTTGTGCCGAAGATGGCGCCGAAACCCATGCTTCCCGCTGAATCCGTCCATAGACCCAGCTCTTCAGAGGACAAGGCCGGTTTGTTCCAGACGACTCGACCATTGAAATCCGCCAGGAATGCTAACCAAATACGCATGTCTTGGCGGACCTCGGCCGATAACCTCGTGCGATGGTGACCCTCTTTTAGGCCGACCATCGCCTGTGCAATCGAACGGGAGAAGGGGCGTGCCATCGGGATCACCCTTAAGGCAAAATTCAACTTCCCCACCAATTGCTGCAATTGATGCAGCGTAACTTTAGATGCAGTGATACACATTTGCAGGGCTGTCTTGAATTTCGATACTTTGGAAGCTGGTAAACGAAAACAACCCTCACTAGAGTCCAACTCGATCCCGAGGAACTCGAGGCAAGTCGTGGGACCCACAGTTTTACCTGGTGCCAACGGCACGCCAAATTGATTCATTAAAACACAAAATTCAGTCAAGGCCCGGGCACATTCATCATCCCCAGCGGCCCCAAGGAACAGAAAATCATCGAGGTAATGCATCACATTCCGAAAACCTGTTTTCTTCGTGTAAACCCATTGCAGAAAACTACTGAATTTCTCGAAATAAGCACAAGATATCGAGCACCCCATTGGCATACACCTGTCCATGTAATACAAACCTTGAAACGTGAATCCCAACAAACGTTGATCATCCGGGTATACCGGGAGCAAACGGAACGCTGACTCGATATCTGATTTCGCCATCAGCGTCCCGGGCCCCAGGCGATTCAACATGGCTACGGCCTCATCGAATGATGCGTACCGCACCGAACACATTTCTGGATTAATTGCATCGTTTACAGAAAGGCCATGAGGGGCTGATAAATTGTGAATCAATCGAAACTCACCCAGGTCCTTTTTGGGGACCACCCCTAAAGGAGAACAAACAAAGTTCGGTACCGGGGGGACAGGAAACGGGCCGGCAACCCGACCTCGGTTAACCTCTTTCCGGATCTTATCCTGTACTACAGTAGTATGCTGCAAGACGGAAAGTTGATTTTTGCACGACCCGACACCCTGAAAGCTACCCACCGGGATGCGGAAACCATATGAAAAACCGTTTCGTAGCACCCCAGCAGAAGTACGATCTGGGTATTCGCTGAGCCAGGGAATCATCGCCAGGGTATCAATCGGGGTTGGTAAAGGCGCCCCTCGGACTATATTAGACCTGTTTAGCGCCTCCTCTACCCCCATTTTCACCCGATTTGGCTCTGCACGAGGACTCAGGATGGGGTGCCCCACAACTACTACATTCGTGTTTGAACTTACAAGACCCCGGGGGCCTAGTACATTTGCTTCTGTTGAAATTGAAACAGAACCCCCTCTTCCCTGTATTGCCGGCGGGTCTCGGGTAATCGTCTGTACCCGTACCCGACCGAAAGGGCGTCCCCCCATTTTGGCGGGAGGACTCACTAACAGCACTCCCTACCAATGGCACTTTCAACATTCCCGACTCTTTCATCTTATTCCATGTTAAAGAATCGTAACAGTCCCAGGTTAAACTTTTGTTATGCTCCATCGCTTTCCTGAAAAGGTTGTCATAACAGAACCATTGGTTACCTTGGTGTGATGTCGAGTACCCCATAATTCGTGACTGATATACTGGAAATTCAGGGAGCAAATCAGGCCTCCGTTCCCCCAAAATTGCCGTGAAAATTCCCCAAGCATTACCCCAGTTACCAATATTTTCATTCACTTTAAAGGCGGCCATTTTTGCGCGCCAAACACTCGGATGCATCAGATCCTTTTGACCCTTAACAGTTTCGACCTCATAGTGATCAACGAGCAGGGAGAAAATGTTAACGTATTCCCCCGCCCAAATCTTTTCCTTTATTGGCAAAGGAACATGTTGCCCCAATCTTTCTCTACGAGAGGGTGTTGACTCATCCCTTGCAATCGGCAATGGCCGCTTACCTGCACCGGACGCTGCTTCCGTCCCTCGTGGCTTGTCTATCGCCGCATCCGGCGCGGGCACCTTGGCTGTATCACGTTTCTCGCGCAACTGCTTTATGAGAGCTTGCGCTTCGGTAGCCATGGCGCCCCCATTACTGTCCCCCAACCATGCTGCTAACTGTGCCGCCAACTCGGGAGGCATATCTCCGGCAGACGTCGGGGTAACTATCACGGGAATCGGATTCCCCTCATCCGGTACCGGGGCCGGTACCGGGGCTGGCGCCTCGAGCGGGGAACAGGGAACCGGGACGTCTCCCCCGACCGGCCCCCTTCTCGGCCTCTTTGGCTTCCCTCCGGCCGGTGGACGCCCCGATCCCTCCTCGCCGTCTCGCTCCGCCAACCGCTTCTTAATTTCGGACATGTCCTTCATGAGTGCCCGAACCAACTGGTCAGTCGACATTCTCTTTGCTCCTTTCTTGGGCATCCTTCCGACGAAGTATCTAAAAGACAAAGAGAGAGATTAAAACGCTCAAAATTGGCTCTTCGTTCTGTCCCGAGCTCACGTGCAGCGAGGAGGTGCAGCTTCAGGGCACAAGAACAAGAGGATGTCTTCTGGTCTTGCGTCCCTTTTTATCCGTCTTCAGGGCGGGCGTATACCCGCCCCTGCCTGCCCCTGAGGGCGTGGCTGGCTGCGTCGGTGTCTAGGCCAGCCCACTCTAGGGCGGGAACGAGCGCGCCCCAGCTACGCCGCTTCGGGCATACCAGCTGAGACGCGCCTCCCGCCCAAAAATGGCTTCCCGGGGGGATCGAGGCACTCGGCCATAAGTTCGGGGGGACCGATTCGGTCGCCCCTTTCCATGTGTTTTGCAACTGCGTTAGCCCTGTCCTTGTGGACAGTGGCCCGAACGTGTTCCAATATTCGCTTTTTTAGTTCACAAATTGTGCTGCCTATGTACCTTAGCTTGCAAGGGCACTCGATCATGTACACGGTGTATTTACTGTTACATGTGATGCATTCCTTAATTTTCCAGGTTTTGTTGTTCGGCATGATTATTTCAGTAGTTGGTTTTGCAATTTCGCAGACCTTACAGTTGTAACATTTTATAAAGCCCTTAGTTTGCAGCCATTGCTTCCCTTTTACGTTCGGTTGAAAATGACTGTGGACCAACTGGTCCTGGAGGTTTCTGGCCCTTCTATATGTTATAGTAGGGTGGTTTCCCATTTTTTCGCCTATCACTGGGTCTAATTGTAGAAGCTTCCAATTCCTTTTCAGGATTTGATTTACCTGTTTGGTTTCCCTGCTGTAGTCCGTGATGAATCTGATTGGCTCATCTCCCGTTGGGATGTGGGATTCTTTCGGTGTTAGGCAGTCTGCTCTTGTGGTTTGGTTGGCTCTTTCCCAACATTTCTTTGTGGATTGTTGATTATATTGCCTTTTGTGAAAACGTTGCATGGCGCTTTTGCTCTGTTTTTGCCACTCTTGCTCCTCACTACATATCCTTCTCAGGCGCAAAAATTCCCCATATGGGATACTTGATATAAGTAATTGCTGGTGAAAACTGGTAGCCTCCAATGTTGCATTTGTTGCAGTGTTTTTGCGATGAAGGGTCGTTTCAATCCGGTTATTTTTGATATATACCTCAGTATCCAGGAAGACCGCATTGGCTTGACTGATGTTATGGGTAAATTTTATGCCCGGTGTGCTGCTGTTTAGTATTTGGAAATATTCCAAGAATTTTCTCTCTCCGCCATTCCACACTATAAACAAATCGTCTATGAATCTTTTCCAGACCATGATATGTTGTGTGAATGGTTGAAGGCTCACATCCCATGCAATTTTTTCCTCCCACCATCCCATGGCGGTACAGGCATAGTTCGGGCTAAAAGAAAAGCCCATGGCGGCCCCATTTTTTTGTTTGTACAGTGTGTCACCAAACATGAAGATGTTATTGCATAGCAAGTACTGAATCATTTCTAGAAGCATACTGTTGTGATGTTGATAGTGAATATTCCGTTCCATGAAAATGTGTTTGCAAGCATTGATGCCCATATCATTGTCAATGTTTGTGTACAATGAAATTACATCCATTGTAATCATAATGAAGTCTGGTTGCCACTCAATTTGTTTCAGATGACATAGGAAGTCAGTGGTGTCCTTTATGTATGATTTTAGACACTTCACATGGGGACTCAAGTAGAAATCAATGAAATTTGATAGAGGTTCCAGTAAGGAGCCATTGGCCGAGACAATCGGCCTCCCTGGTGGTTTGGTGGCATTTTTGTGGACTTTGGGCAGAAAGTACACTGTGGCTGTTTTAGGGAAATCCACTGTTAGATACTTTTTCTCATCAAAATCCAAGAGCTCATCTTTTTCCCATTGGTTTATTTTCCTGTCCAGTTCCCTTTTTATATTGTCAATGGGATTACCATTTAGTTTCTCATAATACTGTGGATTGTTCAATTGTTCCATAGCTTCTGCGATATATAGTTTTCGATCCCATAGGACTATGTTTCCGCCCTTGTCCGCTGTTTTAATGTCAAAGGTTTCATTCTTGCGCAATGCAATAAGGGCGTCCTTTTCACTTTTGGATAGATTGTTCCTGGTGTTGTTTTTGATGTTGATTTTGTATAGGTCATGAATGACTGCTTCCTGAAACATGTCGATTTTGTTTCCAGGTGCTAGCTGGGGATAGAACTTGGATTTTGCTTTAAAACCACTGGTTCCCGCTCCCAATTGTGTTATCGCTGTCTCCAAATTGATTTCATGACCATCCTGTGCATTCAAATTCAATACTGTTAAGTAAGCTTCGGACTCCTTTGCCAACAGAGTGGATGTAGGTCTAGGTTGATTTTTCGAAATCTGAGGTTTGTTTTTTCTCTCAGCAAAGAATTTTGCAAGTTTTATTTTTCGAATGTAGAGGTATAGATCAATTCGTGTTTGTGCCAAGTCTATGCGCGTCCTATGGGATCGAAAACTATATTTCTGCCCAAAGTCCACAAAAATGCCACCAAACCACCAGGGAGGCCGATTGTCTCGGCCAATGGCTCCTTACTGGAACCTCTATCAAATTTCATTGATTTCTACTTGAGTCCCCATGTGAAGTGTCTAAAATCATACATAAAGGACACCACTGACTTCCTATGTCATCTGAAACAAATTGAGTGGCAACCAGACTTCATTATGATTACAATGGATGTAATTTCATTGTACACAAACATTGACAATGATATGGGCATCAATGCTTGCAAACACTTTTTCATGGAACGGAATATTCACTATCAACATCACAACAGTATGCTTCTAGAAATGATTCAGTACTTGCTATGCAATAACATCTTCATGTTTGGTGACACACTGTACAAACAAAAAAATGGGGCCGCCATGGGCTTTTCTTTTAGCCCGAACTATGCCTGTACCGCCATGGGATGGTGGGAGGAAAAAATTGCATGGGATGTGAGCCTTCAACCATTCACACAACATATCATGGTCTGGAAAAGATTCATAGACGATTTGTTTATAGTGTGGAATGGCGGAGAGAGAAAAATTCTTGGAATATTTCCAAATACTAAACAGCAGCACACCGGGCATAAAATTTACCCATAACATCAGTCAAGCCAATGCTGTCTTCCTGGATACTGAGGTATATATAAAAAATAACCGGATTGAAACGACCTTCATCGCAAAAACACTGCAACAAATGCAACATTGGAGGCTACCAGTTTTCACCAGCAATTACTTATATCAAGTATCCCATATGGGGAATTTTTGCGCCTGAGAAGGATATGTAGTGAGGAGCAAGAGTGGCAAAAACAGAGCAAAAGCGCTATGCAACGTTTTCACAAAAGGCAATATAATCAACAATCCACAAAGAAATGTTGGGAAAGAGCCAACCAAACCACAAGAGCAGACTGCCTAACACCGAAAGAATCCCACATCCCAACGGGAGATGAGCCAATCAGATTCATCACGGACTACAGCAGGGAAACCAAACAGGTAAATCAAATCCTGAAAAGGAATTGGAAGCTTCTACAATTGGACCCAGTGATAGGCGAAAAAATGGGAAACCACCCTACTATAACATATAGAAGGGCCAGAAACCTCCAGGACCAGTTGGTCCACAGTCATTTTCAACCGAATGTAAAAGGGAAGCAATGGCTGCAAACTAAGGGCTTTATAAAATGTTACAACTGTAAGGTCTGCGAAATTGCAAAACCAACTACTGAAATAATCATGCCGAACAACAAAACCTGGAAAATTAAGGAATGCATCACATGTAACAGTAAATACACCGTGTACATGATCGAGTGCCCTTGCAAGCTAAGGTACATAGCCAGCACAATTTGTGAACTAAAAAAGCGAATATTGGAACACGTTCGGGCCACTGTCCACAAGGACAGGGCTAACGCAGTTGCAAAACACATGGAACTGAGTCACAACGGTGACTGGAAACAACTTCGCTTTTGGGGCATTGAAACCATGAACCTTTCAGTAAGGGGTGGCCACCATGAGAAATCCCTTCGACAAAAGGAATCAAAACACATCTTAAGCTTCAGAACAATGACACCTTTCGGGCTGAATCAGTCGGAGGAATTGTATATACACTTGTAAAAATCACTGCAACAATGAACTATTGAACCTTCCTACAACATTCCGCCACCATGATTTACTTGAACTAATTTTGTCCCTTTAATTTTCACTACCTCACACTTTTCTCACCCTTGTAAATAACTCACAATAATCAATTGATTGTTTAATATGCTGGAATTACAAAAGATTGCCCACCTGAGGGCAGTACTCAAGTATACTAAACATGTATAAATTGTGTAGGCAAATCAACGACCAGCCCACCGGTGGGCGGTGACCTAAATTCTAAATTCTAATTATAAATTCTGATTTCTAATTTCAATTGCAAATTATAATTGTAAATTCAATTGATTGCCTTGATTCCAATTTAAAATGATAAATTGTATTACCATCAGGTACAACTGCACACCTCTTAAACTGTCAATTGTATAAATGTGGTTAAATAACTAGGATGTCCAAAAACTACGGGTCCCAGAATGCCTAGTCAAAGTGGGAGGACCCGGGTAAACATGAAGGTGTGGCTTAAAATATGTGTTGTCCCTTTTAAAACTGTGAGTTTCCTTCACTAAACTGACCGTGACCAAGACAGCGGACGCTGTCGAAACGCGTCGGTTGTTTTTTGTTTGACCCCCCATGGATTTGTGAAATAAACACCACGAGTAACTAAACCAAGCGATTGATGTCCGTTTTTGTCTGCGACTCCACACATCCCCGGGATCGGGGAAATCTGCTGGAAATATATATATATATACACATATATATACATATACATACATATATATATATACACATATACATACATACATACATATATATACACATATATAATTTCCTTGGCTTTGCATTAATGAACATTTTATATTTTTGTATTTTACATTTAAAATTATCCCCAACCTGTATTTTACGTATCACACAACAAAAACATGACTGACAAGTATGTTTTCTATGTCCATTCACCCACTAGCACTTTAAAAGGAGGTGCATCACACGACACTGTTGTCATGCGATCAAGGCAGGGAGCTGCCGAAACGCGTTGTGGTGATGTGGTTGCACTTTAAAGGAAAATAAAAAAAAGATGCACTAAATCGGGTCTACCTCGTCTTTTTGCAAGTCCTGTTTGCAAGTTTCGTGGAAGAAGCGGAGGACGAATCTTTGCAGCATATTCCGTTGGATTACTTTCCCCAACGACGTAGACCCCCTCCCAGCAAGTGGCTTGTGCAGAAAGAAGGAAAGTTACGGCAGCCGGCTCTCCGTGGAAAAGTTTTACGGAGTAAGGCACCATTTCGAAACGCCCCGGAAACGGAAACCTGCACAGCCCCCTTCCGCGGTGGAAGCATTGTCGAGGTCCGGTGAGAAGGAAGCGTTCGCCTGAAGCGGTCCGGCGCAGCTCGGAGGAGCGGGTGTAGGACGGTGAAAGTGGACGACGAATCTGATCAGGTACCTGGCAAATCCGAGAGAGTTCGGAAGGTGGGAGGTGTGCACATAGTAACCCGTGGGAGCCGAAGAAAAGTAGACTTTAGCGAGTCATATAAGGCGGTGGGTGAAGCTTATGACAACTAGCAAATAATCGTGCAACCATGTCAGCGGCAACAGTAAAGGATCGAGAGAGAGCAGCGGAGGAGCTGTTCTCGAATGAGGCAACCCGGCCAAAAACAAAGGAAACAAGCACTGATAAAAGTACATTTGAAGGGACAGAATTAAAGGACAAATACAAGGCACTCGAGAAACTGATGCGCACAGAAATGGTCAAATGGTGGGAGGCTAAATCGCTTCGTCGTTACTTGGAGGTGAATCGAATACCCAGGGGGTTAAGAATCAGGATTGCCCCTTCGTATGACACTCCAAATCCCACGTTAATGGCTGAGTGGGCGGAATGTAATTTAGACTCCTCCAGAAAACTAGTGGAATTACTGGTGAAACATGCAGAAAAAGATCGGGAAGAAATCCTACCGAAAATAGATACCATGCGCAGTGAAATACAGGCAATGAGTGACCCACAAACGTCTAAAGCAAAGTTTGAGGAGGAAATGGAACACAAATTAAAAAAGGAAGAAGACAAAATAAAAAATCGTAAGGCGTACAAATTCAGGAGGGACAAGGAAGATTATGAAAATGGAAGAATTTTTACATTTTCAAGAAAATATGACACCATGCGAAAAAATAATTCTGGCAAACCAAACAGTGAGAAGACCCGCCAAACCCCGCAACCCTCTCATCCGCCACAACCCGTGAGGGAACCACAACTGGAAACATCTTCTCCATCGGGATCCAGCGTTTATACGGAAAGTGGATCGGAAGGGGGTGACGACCTAGCCGAAACCACCAGATTAACTATGGGTGAAGAGCTGGAATATATCCGTAAAACCCGGCGTGAGACATTGCGTTCAGCAGGAAACAAACAGCCGGCAAAAAACAAACAAGGAGCAGGCGGGAGAGGAGGGCCGCCCAGAGGAAACGCAACGAAGCGAGGGGGATGGGGCCGCGGAACATGGAAGAACAAACAAGTGAAGAAAACTTAAGAATTCGGAATATGAGCCCAAATTCAAATACCATCATAAACCTAGCGAATATTGATCTGACAATGGCGGAAAAACAGCTGCTGTCATTAGGACTTTCATACTGCCCTGAAAGTAATTTTCAGTATACCAAAACAAGGGCAGATGTTTTTCAATTCATACGTAAACTGTAATTGCAGAAATTCCATAAATTACAATTGGCAAGCAAATCAAAAACGAAACCTAGAGATGACCAAGCTGGAATCACTATGAATTTGGCAGCCAGTGAATATGAACTATTAACTTCGGTTCAAGGTATAATCAACACGCAGAACAGCACACAAAATGATATGGAGTCACAAAATAAACAAGTTTCACAAGCTTTCCCAATCCTCAATACCCAACAAGTGAGGAGTTTGGTAAAAAAAAAAAGCCAGAAACCCCTTTCAAAAAGAAATCCAAGTTTGTGCCCATTACGACTAAAGACTCAATAGATGTTTTCAATGATGCAGTGGTCGCTCAAGTTAAAAAATTACACACTAAAATACAAATGACGAAAAGGAGAAGATCCAAAGAACAAATCCAATATGACCTTTTGCTGGAACAACTGAAGAAGGAAAACAATGTGGTAATAAGAAATTGGGATAAAGGGGGAAACATTGTGTTATGGCCCCTTTCACAATATCTTACTGAAGCAAACAATCAGCTCAGCGATACACAGTGTTACCACCATAGCTCTCCCATCAAATATAAACAGATGCAGGATGAATTATGTAGTAAACTACTGGCATGGAAAAGTCTGGGTCTCCTAAACATGGAAGAATTCAAATTCCTAAAAAAAAAGAACATCCACGTACGCCAGTGATTTACTTCATACCGAAAATACATAAAAACAAGGAGATACCTCCAGGACGACCGATCATCGCGGCTTGCGATGGTCCACTTGAAAACTTGTCCCAATACATAGACTTCTTCCTTCAAGAACATGTATGTAAATTAGAGTCTTATATAAAAGACACTGGAGACTTTTTGTCCAAAATTGCAAAGGTTAAATGGGAGAAAGGATACCATCTCATAACCCTTGATGTCTCCTCATTATATACTTGTATCAGGAACATAGATGGAGTGAGAGCTGTTGAATATTTTCTAGCTAAAAGACCTATTGAATTTACGATGCATAACAAAATGCTTGTTGATATGTTATCATTTTGTTTGGAACATAATTTTTTCCTTTTCAACAAGCAAATGTACCGTCAAGTTCAGGGTGTCGCCATGGGGGCCAGCTTCTCCCCCAGTTACGCCTGTTTGTTTATGGGCTGGTGGGAGGAGCTGGTCCTCAGGGGGCAGTATCAGGGCACCTGTAGGGACAACATTGTATCATGGTTACGGTACATTGATGATTTGATAATAGTGTGGAAAGGCAGCAAAGAGGACGCACAGACATTCACTGACAACATAAATACCAACAATGTAAATGGAAAGGGGCGACCAACTCGGTCCCCCCGAACGTATGGCCGAGTGCCTCGATCCCCCCGGGAAGCCATTTTTGGGCGGGAGGCGCGTCTCAGCTGGTATGCCCGAAGCGGCGTAGTTGGGGCGCGCTCGTTCCCGCCCTAGAGTGGGCTGGCCTAGACACCGACGCAGCCAGCCACGCCCTCGGGGCAGGCAGGGGCGGGTATA